>NC_056725.1:625488292-625788292 GCF_019279795.1 Protopterus annectens | reverse complement strand
TTGATAGGAAAGTGGTGAAAAAAGGGGCACAACGAGGGAAATACAGTAGGGAAAATAGCTAGGGATGTGCAGGAAGGGTGTAGGGAAGGTCCATAGCTGCCCATTTCTTCTACAGCAACAGCTGAGCATATACACTGTATTTGGAGGTAGATTTGGACACTCAACCCCCTAAGAGAGGGGTGAGGACAACAATAATTCATTGTGATGCCAATTAGACCAGATTACATGTGTCCAGTGGACATGTGTGTGAAATGGACAGCTAAGTATGGGGGGAGATTTTTTGTGGAAAAAGATTGCCCTTTTTTTTTCAGGTGGGAGTGGGATGTTGAGGAGGGGTAGTAGGTATACTTGGGGAGGTAGGTTGGGTAGGTTAACAATCAAGACACACAAGATGCATACAGGGGTGGTATATGACACATGTGGGGGGTAAACATTTTGATGGTAAGGGGTATTGCGATATCGGAAGCCCACAAGCCCCTAGTGGTAACAGTGGGACTGAGGTCCCCACCCATGGGCAGTGACCACTGCACCTTCACAGTCCCGAAGGTGGTTGTGCTGGGGGCTGAGCCACATAGCCAAGCTGACTCTCTAATTGTGACACACGGCCCTCAAGCTGGAGTAGAAGATCACCAACCTGGTCATTGATCGCTCTTCGCACCACAGCCCCGACCTGGCCACAGGTGGCAGGTGCCTGTCTGCACCCACTCCCAGGGGGTGAGCTCCATCCCCTGAGGCAGTTCCACCCAAGGGTGGTGCAGAACCAATGGACAGTGAGGTACAGGGTTGGGCCGCAGACATGCTGATGCCCGGTGCCTTGGCCAGCTGAGGTGGGACAGGTGGGTCTGCTGAGACCGGCCTTCCCAAGCGTGCCATAGTGTTTAGATTTCAACATCATAGCGGTGGTGGTGCTGCGGTAGCATTGTCGCCTCACAGTAAGACGACCTGTTCGATTCTCAGCTAGAGCGTCTTCTGTGTGGAGACATGCGTGAATGGGTGTACCTTCGTTGAAGGTTGTGCGTCAGGGCTGGCAACTTGGCACATAAAAATCCACTGCCAATCATTAGCAGACCGGAGTTCCGCTGTGGCGACCCCTAACCGGGAAAAGCCGAAAGACACAACAACATATGGGTTAGTTATAGTCAACACATTCCAGGGTTAGATATAACAGCATGCATAGATATTCCCATTAACCCAGACACCAGATACAGAACAGTTGCATAGCAAACAGAACACATGCATATATGGGACCACAGTGGTAATACGAACAGCATGCAGGTACATTGCTGGCACCATGCCAACAATGTTGGAATAATTCAATATGGCATATGCATGGAAACCATTAGAATATTTATCAAATGATTGGCCATTATCAGAGTCAGTACATACAGTTGGGATGGGTATGATGATTATTGTTGGAGATAAGGTGGAGGGAGGAAAGGTTGTCAGTTAACAAGTAGTATATTCCTGTACTCCACATTACTTTCCTAGTCAGTGCTGTTATCTGTACTTTACAAGTGTTACTGCACTACCCTATAGACCTATATCGGACACTGATATGGCTGTCAACATCATTACACATGAACCGGTTTTACCTGCAGTATAAACCTCTTACCTAGTATACCTGTGGAGGGAATGTTTTTTTAACACTAACTGTACACATACGGTGGGATTACGGGTTGATGATTTGCAACTCTTTCTGCACAGACTCTGGCCATGTGTTGACCACATGCTGGTATGCCTGGACATATCTAGACTATTGCCATCTTCCACCTTTAGTGACCTGACATACACATATACATGCTTTCCTACACCATTATATTATGTAGCACAGTGTGGCCGACAGTGACCACTGATACTTTATTATTCAGAGAAACTGCAACACTCACAATTCCATACAATACCAGGGTGGATTTCACAGCACCGTGTTCATATCCAATGTACCTGTGGGAGCAATGCTTGTTAGCACTACCTGACTGTTGCCACACAAGGTTCCAGATTACACATTAGTATTATGCACATACAACTCACTCTGTTACTGTACACACTCTGACCACAGCTTAACAGGTTGGTGTGTAAATGGGACATATGTGGCTTCTTAGTCACATAAGGTATTGGGGAGTTGCTAGTGTGCCAGGTTTGTTGTCATAGATGTGTGTCAATCAGTTGCATTCCCTGTTTGCTGCCTATATGTCTGGGATCATCCCACTGATTTCCCAGGGGGACATGTTGATAGGCATTAGATATGGGCCCCTTTAATAGACAGTCTGGACATATCTGTACAGTCGTGGTGTATAATTCTGTATGCAGACTACTACCACTGGCAGGATTCAAACTGTGGCTGTGTATGCTAATAAAACAACAGTTCACAACTCTGCTGCATGTGCTATTTGGGTGTTGTTGTCTGCATTTTCCCTGTTTACTGTCTATGTGTCTCTCAGCTGTACTAAATGACCTCTGGGGATTACACCTGTCATATACAGGCATTCCTACACATTCACATTATGGTGCATGGTGTGGGTAACAGTGTTTAATACCACAGTAGTATTACATGATTGCAAATCTACATTACCATATGATACCAGAATATACACATACAGTCCAGCCATTGGACCTGTTTTGTCAGGGTATTACACTTTTATTCCCATACCAACAATAATAGACTCTTCCTGCCATATTCTCTAGTGTATGCAGTACTTGCCTTGAACAATACAGGTTTTATACTAGAAATTACTTTACTACTACTTTTATTTTTATTTCCTATGACAGTAAAAGCATGCGTATTACTGACCTGCCTCTCATCGCAACTGAGCCAGGCGGCAGATGTGGGCCTCCTTGTTCGTGGCCTGCTCCATTGCAGCTGTGGGGGACATAAGAGGAATATTTAGCCATACATATCCATGATATACCTGAGCTGACCATTATTAAAGAAGTAGTGGACTGACACTTACACACAGCTGGGACATCTTCTGATGCTCAAGCCTCTTGGAGCCACTCCTCCAAGAGGTTCCCCTTCCGCTGCTTCAGGTCAGCATAGTGGTGCCTGACCTGCTCACCAGTTCGGGGTATGCTAGTGGCACTGGTGAGGTCACAGGCGAGACGGTCCCAGGCCTCCGCCTTATATTGGGAGCCCTGGTACTGGTCTTGCAGCAGTCTCTGTGCATGATCTTTAACTAGGAGTCCAGCCATGACCTTGGACTTCTGGATGCACCAGCGCTGCACCCGGAAGCGCACCTCTTCTCCCCTTACTGCCATACTGTCTGCAAGGGGAAGCTACAACCAGTTATGAGCTGTATTCCCGCCTATTGAGTTTAAGTAGGGCCGATTTCCCGCACTGTGATTGGCCAGTTTTAAAAGCCTAAGCTATGGGCAAACCTGCTTACCTAAGGTTGGCATTGTTTACAGAGGTATACCACTGGGCAGACTGAATTGGCTTCCCAACACATTGCTTACACTTACTAAGTTGAGCTGTGCTGCGGTTGACATTGCTTAATAGTTAATTAGCACTATATTTGCCTTTTGGCAGTGATGTATTCTTCATTACAGGTTATATATGTGTCTGGTATCCATGATTCATGTGTACATACACTGTATGGGGACCTGCGGACTTCTACACTTAATTACAATAACACCTCAAATCTATGCTTACTGCAGTACTCCATTTCACATATTTATGTTCTGTGGCAGGTTATACAACATCACACTGTGCATAGATTCAGTTCACATGTTTGATTTGATTTTCCTGTGGTGTGGATTAGTTTGCTGATACCTCATTTATATGCATTGCTATGATGGCTTAGTGGTTAACTACTGCGATTGTTGTGTACAGGGCCCTGAGTTTGAGCCTTGCAGAAGTTGTTTATTTTGTTACTGGGCAGAACACAGAGTTGGGCACAGAGTGATTAAGGCACTTTAAAGCAGTTGTAAGCGGGTGTGTGTGCGTTTGTGCAGAACTAAGCAATGCTAACCTCCGGTTATAGTTTCTTACATCCAGTTAGCTTCTACTTGACTTAATCTGTGTAGGCAATGCTTACCCCCATGCAAACGCACTTAAACACACTTACTAGTGCTTATATATGCTTACTACTGCTTATTTGTGCTTAAACCTGCTTACTAGTGCCTTATTCATTATGACACTGACACTTCACATGTGCATTTAATGCAGTACTCTGGTTCACATTTAAATGTTATTTAGTAGGTTATACTGCAAAAGAATGTCAAAAAATGTTCATAAACAGATTTCACATAGAAAATGGAATGTGCTGTATTGGGACTCGAACCCGGAATGCCTGCTCATTAGGCAGATGCTCTGACAACTAAACTATTGCTGTGCTGCTTCATTTGCATATATCTTCCTTGTTATCCTCTTCAGCCTTTTAAACTCTTTAACTGTAGCTAAGTGATGGCCAAACCCGCGCACCTACGGTTAGCTGTACTCGGGGTTTAAAAAAAAAAATAAAAGGGTTTCTTTGTTTTATTTATATGTACTGTTCCTGTTGTACACATGGAGACAGTTGGTGGGGTTATGCGGACACCTATGAGTGGTCTCGCTCATTTATTTACAGTTTCTGCTGTTCTGCTATGCAGGGGCATGTTTATTCTGAGAGCTCTGATCTCATACACGCCCCCGCACTCGTCCACTCTCCATGTAGGATTAGGGAGTCAGGCAGCACTCCTTCATTGATATGCATGGCACGCTGCCGTCCTCCTCCTAAACTGTCTACTTCTGTGCAGGACTAGATTAGTCCTGCATGGATGATTAGTAAATCCGGGGGAATGTTTCATTTACTAACACAAGGCTCTATCTATTATAGCCAAAACTGCAGCTAGGTATAAATTAATAAACACTGTCGCATTGTTTATGTATTACAACAAAAATAAATAAACAAACACTGTTTTATGTAGGATGTAGATGTTCTCACATAACCCAAACCCAAACTACATGGGTTCCCTATTAGATGAATGAATGCTTAAAATGTCAAGTACGACATGCTCGACAGCTTTTAAGTGAATGTTCATCTAAGTGTAACCTAAGAATGTTGAAACAAGGAGTTTCGAAAAGTTATAGTTGGCCAGCCGTCAGGAAGCCAATGGCTGATGTCAGAACGTTCACTGTGTCTAACCGTTCTTACAGTCCTCCACTGTGGTGCAGTCTCGTCATTCACCCTATGTAATGTTATGACAGTCCTCCACTGTGGTGCGATCTCAGAGTTGGTATATTTAAGTAGGGGGATGGGGGGGCAAATCCCCCCACTTTATTTTGTTTGTTGATTTGTTTTTGTTTTTTTGGGGGGGAGTGTTAATGGTGTATAATACATTTTAGCTGTCAGCCATTGGATTCCTGACGGCTGGCCAACTATAAGTTTTTGAAACTCTTTTTTCAACATTATGGGGTTTCGCTTAGATGAACTTTCACTTAAAAGCTGTCGAGCATGCTGTACTCAAAATTTTAAGTGTTTGTTCATCTAATATAGACCCCACTACATGTAGCCCATACTTATTGACATCAGCTCTGAGATTCCTGCACAGAGGAGGGGAGAACATTTCCCCCACTGCTGCTAATGCCTTTACTATACATTATACAGTACCAACTAAATTTTCCTATCATTTCACATTTTCAATTCACTCCAAGATCTCTGCTTCTCTCCACCACAACTACTATTCTACTCTTTAGTGATATCAATCTGTGTATATTGTAAATACCAGCCTCAATCTCTTTGCTCCAGATCGTATATTTAATACAAGTCTAACTCGCTGTGCTCACCTAGAGCTCTCTCTGCACCGGGTTTAAACTTGATAAAATCACAATACATACAGTAGTTAGTATAATACTATTTAATTCCTTGTATTTTAGCATCTTAATAAAGCGCTGTATCACACTTAATTTAAATACCTAAGATTACTGCAAATCTGATTTTTTTTTCCTTTTTTAGTTTGTTTTACTATAGGCAGTAGAGATCCTTTAATATTATGTCTCTAATATATATTTTTTTTAACTATGGAAATTGTTTCTTATCTGTATTGGTGTGATGGAGCTTTTCTACCTGGGTCTCCACTGAAAAGGAGTCTTGCATGACCCAGACAAACCACCCTGGTAAACAGAAGCGATCAATCAATAAATAAATGCATAAATAAATAAACAAATGAAGACAAAACCTATTGACATCTGTGTAGGGCTGTTTATTTGCTCTTATTGTATTGCATTCCCTTATTTTTCTTTGAGAAGATTTGGTCCTAAATTCTGAGGGTAAGCTATAAAAGAGACTCTTAAATGGGGAAAAATATTGACTAACCTAGGCATCAAAATTGACAATCAACACACACACACAAATGAATATATTTACTTTCTGTCCATGAATGTTAATTGATTTATCTTTTCTCCTTCCTTATTTGTTGTGCTAGATTTTATGAAAAGTGGTTCTATATTCAAGTGAGATCTTTACTTTGATTATATTTTTATCTAGCCACACATACTACAGATTTTTTATCTATAACTGTTTGCAAGTCATTACCAAAATAGCTGTTTGGTTAGTGCAAACAATCAGTTTTATTGAAGTCAAGTACCTGTGCTGATTGCAGGATGTGAATCTTAGAAAGATATGTAAACCATATTGATTTAAAAAAAATCAACACCTATGACATAAAGCATGCTTTAATTTGCAGTTTATATTCATTCAATAGAAAGTTTGGACAACTGAATTTATTTTACTTTAAAGGCAATTAAGCAACACTAACAATTATAGCTACACAAGGCTGCATAAGCTGTAGCTAAAGTAATAGGGGCTTAGATTTGATGATTAAATATGTGTTTTTCTTGAGAAAGTAGTTTTTGCTGTCCTGATTTTTGGCAAGAATAAACAGTTCTTACAATGATTGATGAAATTGTTCTAAGATGGCTGGAGTATATGATCTGTCTGCTGAAGATACAATGTAACAAACATGATGGAGCTGCTGTATGTAAAGTAATACCTATCAGGCAGCCATATCCTTTAAAGGTCAAGCTCCCAAGTATCAGTTAATTGTAAGTATGTATAATGTGCTGTTCACTCCTTCCCAGATGTCATGGTTTAAGCAACAGAGAAAGAAGCAACTGTCAGAGGGCAGGCAGCTGGAAAAGCACACAAAAACAGAGGTCAGTAGTTCTAAACCTGACCACTCTTTGTAAGCACAGAGCTCCCTTGTGAAACTGAAGCATTCATGTCATTTAATGCATCAAGTCAGCATTTTTACATGAAAAGATGAGAGTAAATCATGATCCTTGCAATACAGAATTGGGTCAAGCAGCCATACAAATTATAGTGTTTTTTAGAATGGGAGAGAAAGAGAGAGATTGTTATGAAACAGTGCACAGAGGCTCCTCCGTCTTTTTTGATTGACTTCATGACATTGGAAGATCTGTATCACAGGTTTTATCACATGAATACTGCATATAAATAAATTATAGGTCTTCAAACATATACTTTAAACACTGCAGTCAGAGCTTACTGGGCTTTCTCAGAAGCAACATATCCCTAACATTCTTCTTAGATTCCATGTCTTAAGCTAAATGGAGTGAATAGCACCAGTTACATAACTGAAAGCCCTTTTGAGTCATTTTCTAAGCAGGTAATCTGTACAAAAACATTTCTGAAGTAGTTTATTCTAGTCAGTTTTCAGACTTCATACAGACCATTTATTTTCTGTTACAGTAGCATTACTACTACTGCAAACGTCCAGCCTGCCCAGACTCCTTTATGTGACCACTCATTTAAGCACTTGGAAGCAAGATGTTTCAGTGGCTACATGTCATGTAAAATTTAAGGGAATATAAATGACGTGGAATAACCACCTGGTCAAAGTCTACAGAGGAACTTTTACCCAGTCTTAAAGTCACATCATTCTATTCAGAATTAAATATGAATGTAACTTATTTTCAATACCTCAGCAATTTATGAAAACAATTGCAATGTTGGGCGGTAAAACAAATAGTTGTGTTATTGACATCCATTAAATGATCCTTCTAGGATATGACAAGATGCTTGTTGAGAGCAGTTGTACATTGCAGCCCTCCCTCGGGTTTGGATTATTCTTCTCTAAGTGGATTCAAAAGTGGTATTATTATCATTGTGAATTATTTTTTTGTCTTGTGATAGAAAGGAGGTATCGTCTGAGAGAGTCCAAAAATATTAAACTACCAGCTGCACCCTTAAATAGCAAGTATTCAAACTAAGGAGGCCTGTTTAAGGATTTTACACATTTTATGTCCTTTGAAGTTATGACATACATAGAAGGTAGGTGAAATATGAACATCTAATGCATATGTGTATTACAGCACAGTAATCAATGCTCACCTATAACTGAAGAATTCTTCTTCTGTCGGCTTTTCCTGGTTAGGGGTCTTCACAGCGGATCTCCACCTGCAGCATGTCTTTGGGATGTGGGAGGAAACTGGAGCACCCAGAGGAAACCCACGTGATCACAGGGAGGACATGCAGACTCCGCACAGAAGGCACCCCAGCCGAGGATTGAATCAGAGAACCTCTTGCTGTGAGGCGGCAATACTAACCACTGCACCATCGTGACCACCCCCATAACTGAAGAATAATTGTTAGATTTAAAAATAATAATAATAAACACAATATATGTTTCAGTATTTACTTGTATAATTTAAAAAGAAAAATGTCCATGTCTATAGCATGTCACAAGATAATCCATTTATTTGCCATGTTCAGCATATAGCTGCCTTTAAGAAAACCTGAAGAAAAGGCCAGTTTGTGTGTATAGTGACAATGCTGAGAAATGCCAAGGTTGGGAAGCTCCATTTGCCAAGACAATGTTGCCTTCCGCCTTTGACGATGTTAAGACACATTGGATAACCATCAGCTGACTCATGCTCTGAGCCACTAATATGAGAAAATGTGTTAATCTGGTGCATATGTAAATGTAGATGTCCATTTGTAGCGTGTGTGTGTGTGTGGTGTATGTGTGTGTGTGTGTGTGTGTGTGTGTGTGTGTGTGTGTGTGTGTGTGTGTGTGTGTGTGTTATATGTGTGCACATGTGTGTATGTTTTAGGTGAGTATATCTATTTGCTATAATTGGTCATATTTCAAACATCAATGCATGCAACAACTTTGAAAATCTCTTTGGGATCTTAAATAACAAGTCCTTTTAGAATGATTATAACAAGTGGCAAAACGTTTGTGGTATGGTTTAACTATATGACTCAGGAGTTCATAACTTAATTTTCAGTGATACAAAAGTATATAACACTGAGCAGTTATTAACAGATCTGGCTAAGATGTTAGCAAACTCGTGTAAGTAACCAATTAGAGAAAATAAATGTGGAAAGATATTAAACAAATAAACTTTTTAGAAGGACACTTGTGTGAACTACTATAGGTCATGCAAAGAACAGTTCAAGTTTCCCTGTTTGTATTAAGGTTGTTGTTGTTTGTCTTTCGTCTTTTTCCCGGTTAGGGGTCGCCACAGCGGAACTCCGGTCCACTAATGATTGACAGTAGATTTTTACGAACGCCGAGGTGCCAGCATGACGTTCAACCTTCAACGAAGGCACGCCCATTTATGCATGTCTTTTGAATGCCCACGCAATCGCGGGGAGGACATGCAGACTCCACACAGAAGGCCTCCCTGCACTCCAGCCGAGAATTGAACAGGAGAACCTCTTGCTGTGAGGCAACAACGCTACCGCTGCAACACCTTGGCTGAACTCCCTGTTTGTATTAAGGTACTCTTAAAATTAAAAATTCTTAAAAGAAAGAAATGTTATATCGTTTAATTAGATCTAAGAGCAGGAAATATCTTAGAAGGAGTGTCAGTATCTTGCAAGTAACATGAAGAGGACAATGTGAAACAGAAAAAAGGAAGAGAAAGAACATGAATGTCTGTGAGTACTAAACATAACTACAAGAGAGATGTGCAGGCAACATTACAAATATACCATTATTGTCTATTATTCATTCATTGCATCTGAGCAATGGACAGCACTGGAAGAATTCTCTGAGCAGTTTGTTACACTGATTGATTCCCACTGGTGGGATTATGCAACATGTTTCACTCCCCTCCCACTACCAATTCCTTAGCCACTTCCTATATCCTGTAATGTATTCCTTTATCTCCTCCCTGTCTTCACCCATTCTGCCACTCCTCTTATTGCAGACTCCTTCACACCCTCAATTCATTCTACTAACACACTGCTTCTTAACTTTACTTCCCTTAGTGTGCTCCTGCTATAACATGTTTTCAGCACTAATGCTAGAAAACACAGATGGCAAAAATGCATCCTATCAACTTTCCTATTTTACCATCCCTTTCTTTTTATCACTCCATGCCATCCATCTATCCACCCTAAATACACACCACTATCCCTTCCCACTGCTTTCAACTTTTCTCTATGCTACTGTGATTTGCACCTTGGACTTTACACATCAATATTCACCTCAGCCACATACAATACTGATTATGCTCACAAACCCTACTATCCATTCTTTTCACCCTCCCCAAGCTATGACACTATTACAGTGTTTCTCTTTCTCCCTAAGTTTTCAACCTCTCCCACACTCCAATACTACAGAACCTGTTACTTCCTCTCAACCATTCATACCCCTAACACACCCCTGACAACAATCAACTCTATTGCCCTCAAACAATTAGATCCTAATACTTCCCATCTCCATCTTCTCCCACCCCACCTAGTCAAATAGCACTAAACGTCTAGATACATTTACTCCAATCTTCCTTGTATTTCTTCATAGGGAAAACACAGAATCCAGTCCCGGGACCTACCATTAATTTCCCATTACCTTTCACAACACATCATCCACCAGCTCAAGTGTCCTGATCACTGTCCAAAGCATCAGTGAAAAATGTGACCAGTTAATATTTTCTTATCCTTCCCTTCTCTCAACAGTGCTGCAGTAATAGCAAACAACGTTATCAGGTTTCATTACCTTTTCCCGCCCTACCATTACAGCTCAGACTTAAGACCAGGCAAAAGACCACATAGAGGAACCAAGATCATTGCACAAGCAAACTTATTTTCAAACTCATTCTCGTACTAGATTATACTAACATTCCCCTCCTGAAAAAACATCCATTTTTTCCAGCCCCGCTCTAGCATCCACCTCTTCTTCATTTGCAAAATTCTAATCCTATATTCATAGTATTACTATCGTCTCCCACAGACACAAAAAGCATAATCATGTTTGGTGACTTCAGTCTTAACTGTCTAGTCCCCACTCCACTGACATAGCAGAATTTCTTGTAAACAATGACCTCATACAGACTTCCTTCAACCAGACTTATTCCTTCACTCACTATAAACACAACCCCCAAAAAACCCTACTTCTACTCTTCAAATACCACAAATCAAACTCTTCTGTACTGGCCATTGCTTCTCAATACTTGCTCTTAAACTACTTGCTCTTAAACTCCGGGAATCTGTATCCCCTACTTAAAAAGGGTTATCCTTCTACTCCAAGTTGCAGTACAATTCAAAGCCTTCTGCCATGATACGTGTCAGTCTACATGTTTTACAATAGGTCACATCACCTAACCACATGCACCTTCAGGCAGTTCTGCCTAATTGTCCACATTACCATGCCTCTTTTCAAATCTTTTCCACTCTGATACATACACACACACACACACACACACACACACACACACACACACACACACACACACACACACTGTATGTAATGCATGTCTCAGTAGGATGTTGCTAATACATTGTTCATTATGCTGCATCTTTAATTTTATTTATTTTCAAGGATAGAAAACTGATCTGCATAGACCTTTTTAAGACTCAGCCTGGGAGCAGTGTCCAGTTAAGTGATTTGCCAGTTAGGCAATGGAGGCTGAAGGAATCAAACCTTGCACCAATGGTTTGATTCTATTATTTATTTAACATTTGTTTACAAGGAAAGTCCATCTTGGAACAATGCTAATTTTCAGTGGATGCCCAGGGAGAGACACTCCAGACACATGTCTTTGCAACGTGGGAGGAAACCAGAGTACCTGTAGGTAACCCACACAAATGCAGAGAGGACATGCAGACTCCACACAGAAGGCACTCCAGCCGAGGATCGAACATATATATATATATATATATATATATATATATATATATATATATATATATATATATATATATATATATATACACTACTTAATTCACTAATGCATCATTTTTAAGTTATTGTACTTAACTGTACTTAAGATTGTATTCTCTATGGCTGTACCTGCAACTGATCAGTTCTGATCACTGCACTACCCTGGTAAAGAACCATAAGTAAGTAAATAAATTATGTACGTAATACAGACCATACTAAATTCATTAACATGGATCCCAGTCAGATGGACTCACAGCCCATAGAACACTAGAGTTCAAAGAAATTAGGTATCAAAGGATCCTTTCACTGGCTGGTTTAAGGAAGCACAAAATTATCATTTTGTGAAGTCACTCCCCTTCAACTATTTAAATTTATTGGCCATCCCATTGTATTCCATAGTACCAGAATACAAAAGTGCCCACAACTTTTCAGTCTATCTTCCTCTTTTAAAAATAGTGGCTTTCCACTTAGACAGCTAAAACTTAAGTTACCCACTTTCATATCTAACTGCTCAGTGCACACTGCAGTGTTTATTATAAACCAATTTTTTCATCTCACCTTTAAACATCTATTGCAAGACCTCCGTTTATTGGAGAGCCAACTTTCTGCCTCTCAGTAGACATCTTGGGATTAGTGCTTTTGTTTTCTTCTGGTGAGAGGAGTACGGGGACATTGTTTCCTGGAGACTGCTGACCACCAGAAAGCCTAATAACTGCTTTATAGGTGACAGCTTGGAATGTGTGCTTATATTCTGGTCCTGGTGAGAGAAAGACTAGAGTGCATTGATTCCTGACTGTTTCTGGTTGGAGAGTGAGTGGCTGTGCTTAATGTTCCTGTTTGATCTGGTTGCTATTCAAGGCATCTACCAGAAAAAGGCTACAAGCCTACAGACCTTTGCATCATCTGGGAGAAGACTGTGGATCACCAAACAGGCTGTGGCCTGCTTCTCTTCTTGGGATTGGTGCTAAAAGTTTGCTTCTGGTGAGAGAAGACGCAAAGGAGCATTGTGTCCCAGCAGAGTGAAGCTGTGGTGAGACCAGCATTAGCCATTCATGCGACTCCCCTCTTTTCATCATTCTTGACAAGCTAATTCTTTGGTTTCAGTAAGTAATGTTTGATTTGTTTCTAACTTCAGGATATCTGCCTAAATACTTCATCCTTAAATTTTCAGGGTCTGCGTATTAGTTTCCCCTCAAGTGTTTACAGTGCTCTGTACAGACTCAGACACCTTGAGTGGCATTTTTCCTGTAAAAGCACAATTGAAATTTCTCCAATATGTAGTTGCACACAGGACAACTAGTTTGCAGTGAAAAGCACTGTCCACATAGTTGCAAACCGGATCCTCCTGACAGTGATTGATATTCTCACTACAACTGCCTAATCAATAAATAATGGTCTGTTGCTATGGATATGAACTTACCTACTGTCTCAGTTACTGGCTTGCTGAATATGGTCATCCTGAGGCAATATAGAAATTGTCTCATGTTTACTGACCACCAGTTAATTCTCAAACTGATATGGTATATGAGAGATGTATTTACACTGGAGGCAAAGCTCTCACATAAAAGTACTTCTAATGTCAATAAGGTTGTCAGTAGTACATACGCTGCACCCATCATGCATAGTTCAAAGCAGACATATTGACCCACATATGCTGAGGCACTTACATGTAACCTTCCTAAACCACAAAGACCTCCTAGACAGGGTACACATAACAAATACGCTCTGCAGCTCCAAATGCACTCTTTCAAAACAACACCCATATCAACACATACAGATAAATCTCATGGTGCCTCTACCTCTAAGCCCATAAGGCAAGCCACCACACAATCCAACATTCCAGTCATTGGAGACTCCATCATGAGACACAGTGATGTCCCTCTCACCAGGCTGAGTAAGGAGAAAGTTACAATCAGTTGCTTATCAGGGGCTAGGATCTGCCACATTACGCATGCACTCAGGAAATTGGACCACAGTTACCAATATGACTCAGTCATAGTCCATGTGGGATTATATGATCAGAGACGTACCTCCCTAGACTATATGAAGAGAGACATGGAGCTCTCAGAATATGTGTCTCAGGCTGGTATGAGCCTAGCATTGAGCAGCATTTACCTTCTCCAAGATTGATGCCACAATATGAACAAAAGATGATTGACTTTAATAACTGGCTTAGTGTCTGGTGTCATTCTAGAGGGGGTGCAATATTTATCAGCATTGAAGGAGCTGGTCAGCAGACCACACTGCTTTGCCAGGGATGGTCTGCACCTCTCCCCTCAAGGCTTTTGAATATTAGCTAAAACATTGTCTTCCCCCATAGTACCTTTTTTAGGCAAGACCAAACTGAAAATACTTCTGACATAGCAAATCAAAACCAAGAAAATCCAAAGGTATTACTGCTCAATGCTAGGAGTCTAAACAAAAAACTCCACTTCCTAGAAGCTCTCTTTACCCTAGAGAATGCGGATGTCTGTGCGGTCACTGAGACATGGTTTAAACTCATAGAGAGCACACTAACAGTGCAAGGTTAGAATGCCTTCCACACATTTAGGCTAGCTACTCCCCAGGCAGGGACTAAAGGTAAAGGTGTCTCTATTTACATCAAAAATAAATATACTTCAAGGCGGGTCAAACAGGACAATGCACTTCAGCTGCTCCATGTTCAAATCACCACAGGCAAAATCCAATACCACTTCCTTGCAAGGTATATAGGTCCCCTTCTATGACCCAGAAAACCCATACCATGCATTTAACCTTATTAAAACATTAACCATCCAACTCAATACCATATTCATGGGTGACTTTAATTATCCCGCTATTAACTGGGAACCCTATACGACACTAAACGTACATGCACAGAGATTCCTGGAGTTTGTAAACACAAACTCCCTGGACCAAATAGTCAATACACCAGCTAGGGGTACGACCATACTGGATCTGGTACTCACCATACCTCTCAACAGTGCCTAATTGCTCGGTTTTTACCGAGTTTTGGGGTTCAAATGAAGGGGTGCCACGATTCCCGAGTGGCACCCCTTCAGTTCTGATTTTTTTCTTTTGTTTTTAATTTTTCGTGGCTGTTAGAGCTGACATCATTGCGTATGTGATGACATCAGCTCCCTCAGGGTTACCAGCCTGCGCGATGATGTCAGTTCACTCTCCCAGCTTGTCGGAATTGAGCTCAAGGAGCTCACGCATTTCCGGCCTGTCTGAAATGCGAGCGGGAACCTGGAACGGCAACAAACAGTTGCTGCCGGTGTTGGATTAACTTCTATTTCATGTTCTGGCTGCTCTTTTATCATTATTGCATAATTTATCGGACTGGTAAGATTGTTGGATTATATACAGCATCATTCGTCGCCATTGGAATGAAGAAATTGTTTGGATGCAATTATTCTGCGAGGTAAGTACTGTGAGTGTGAAGTAAGGATTAAGAAAATACCTGTCAGAGAAGTGTGTGTTGTGGGAGGGGGGCATCTATCGTTTTTATGTAAAAATGACCTTATATTAATATGAACTGGAGCATGAAGGATAAGTGTTTAAGCCTGCAAACAAAACACACAATTACTGTATTCACATACTTGTAGTGCACAAGAAGACTGTAATATAATAAAGGATTCTAAGAAAGTATTTTCTATGACACTGAATTGTGCAGAGTCTCTGTCAGATACATTATCTGATAAAGACATTGGCTACTTTTATTTTAAGCAGACTAGCAGAGTGGTTATTGGCAGCAAAGTGGTTCGTTATTTAAGAAGATAATTCAAATGTGCGTGGTTCGTTATTGGTGGCGGCAGCTATTTTATTTAAGCAATGTACTGCTAAGCATTTTTGGTGTCATGGTGTGTGTTTATTATTTTATTTTAAGCAGAGTGGTTATTATTCACAGCAGAGGGGTTCGTTATTGGCAGCCAGCTCCACTCCGGTGTATTAAGCAATGTGCTATGGTTCATTATTTTATTTGAGCAGAGTGGTTTGTGTATTAAGCAGATTACTAATTCAAATGTTACACTTGTCAGTGTGTGTGGTTAATATTTTATTTGATGGCAGCTCCTTTCATATTTTATTTGATGGCAGCTATGTGTGTTTATTTGATGGCAGCTCCTTTCATATTTTATTTGATGGAATGTGTGTGTGTGTGTGTGTGTGTGTGTGTGTGTGTGTGTGTGTGTGTGTGTGTGTGTGTGTGTGTGTGTGTGTATGTGTGTGTGTGTAAAATGCCCCAGTTAGGTGTAAATGATGGTTAGGATTACTGAAACTCAAGCTCTGAGCCTTAAGTACAATGAGCAAGAGCCTAACTTCTCTACCCATACCCCAACACTTGTGATTATTTTACAGAATGTCTGAAACGTACTTTTTGTCTGTTACTCTTAAAATGTTCTGGCAAATCAGTGAGAACTGAATTCACTAAATAATGATAGCCATTTAAGTTTCAGTCTTTCTATCTTTCAGGAAAGGCATGGTAATGCAAAACATTTTATTCCAGCAACTTTTCTAAGATTATACAAGCAATGTTTAAAAATGTGTCCCTAGTTTTGGGTCTTTGCCCCGCCCTCCTCCAATAGATTTTGGCTTTTCCAGATTTCTTGTGCTGCATAGTTCTTCAGCGGGAGAGAAGTTTAGTACTGCTTGTGCTACTAACAACACAAATGGACTTGGCATAACAGGTAGTTGAATTCTTGCTTTTGATGCAGAAGGCTATGTGTTCTACTCCCGCAGTATGTAGATGGATTGCTGATACTGTACTGTGTTGTATTTTTAAAGGGGGTGGATGCTGCAGTCCTGAGAATGTCCTCTTTAGTGTAACTATGAACCTGTTATCAGTTTGCCATCCATTCCCTATTGCAATATTCCTAGCTTATCATTTTTAGTGTAACATAGGCAATTTACTCCTCAGGCATTTTATTTGTAGATGAAGCAACAAAATATAAAGTTGTTTGCTAGCAGCAACCTCTTCATTAGTTACAGATCTCTTTAATGTGGAATTATTTAGATGACTTTTACTTCCGCAGAAAGTGTGCATATTTACTGATACTGGTGGATTGTAGAAGTTTGAGTAGACTTTTGTGATGGAAATGTTCTGAATTGGGCAATTTCACTGCTTAGTGGAAAAATGTTCAAAACAATAAATTTAAAACATGCTCTAACAAGTGTGCTGTATTATACAAGGAACATAATTTAATACAGTTAGGAAGGTGTATGAAAGAACACATGTATGTTTCATGTGCAAGGGGCCTATGATTTGAAAACAACCCAAAGCAAAGGTAATCTTTATCCGCCACTGGCCAGATGCATTTTCTTTGAATGTGGGTTTCAATGCTGTTTCAATGAATGTGAGTTTCAAGGGCAGAGAAGTTTTAAGGGTGTCTATTTTCATTGTGAGGCTGTGTTGCTTTGTTTAGCAGATGGCTATTAGTGTTTATACTATAAAATGTAAAATAAAAGTTTTAAAGAAATCCATCCAAGTAATCATTGTGAAAGTAAAGCAATATGCACATTACAGTGTTTATGGTAAATGGGGCAAAATAGCCAAGAAATGGGGCATCGGAATGGCTGTAGGGGGACTCTGAGGCCATATTTTGGTCTTCTGTTCTTCAGTTTGCATTTGAAAGTTGATATCCCACAATTCTGTTGGAGTGGGCGGGGTTACATAATTATGTATGCAAATTGTATGTTAATCAGCGTACAGATTTGTACCTATTTTCATGGACCTTTGTACAGATTTTTGACATTTCCAGGTTGAGAGGTATGGTACTCACTAATATGGGAGACGGCTGCACCCACCTACTGTAATGCCTTTCCTGGTAAGGTTAGACCACAAAATGGTCTCCTTTCAAGTAAAAATAAAACCTGGACCCCCAGCTAAACCTGGAATATTCAGGAGCTATTCTAAGGCTAACCTCCTGCTATTAAGTAAGAACCTGGCAAAATTTCAAGCCACTATAAACCCTAAGAACAATGCTTCCTATGCAGAACTGTTCACAGAAACCCTGTACAAGCATGTTAATAGCTGCATAGAGGCAGCTGTACCCACCAGGAAGAAGTACAGATCTAACTCAAAAAACAAGCCACCCTGGTGGAATCACAAAATCAATAGGCTGTATAACAGGAGGAAGAAAATCATGGCAAAAATTTGGAAGTGCAGCACCCAGCAGGATAAAAGCACTCTCATCAAACTAAAGCACTCAGGGGACAAATAAAGTCTACCAAAGCCAAATCTGATGTAGGTTTGGCCTTCCAGGCCAAGGACAATGACAAAGGATTCTTTAGCTATGTCCGCAACCTCAAAAGCAATACACAATTGTGTGCAGAACTCATTGTAAATGGAGCTACCTATACTGAGCCAGCATATATAGTAAACCTCCTGGCTGATAAATTCAGCTCCAACGTTACCCTTCTCTCCCCCTTAACCTTCCCTCAGGAAACATCATTAAATATTACACCCCTACTATCACTAGGGAACAGGTCCTTAATGCTCTCTCTAAGACTAAGAACACTGCATTAATAGGCCCAGACAATATCCCAGAATGCCTTCTAAATAGCATGAAACATGACCTGTCAGGGTCTCTGGAATTACTATTTAACTATAGCCTCCAAACAGGCTTTGCGCCTCATGAATGGAGAAAGGCAACAGTCATCCCTCTACACAAAGGCGGGCCATCTAAAGACCCTGGAAACTACAGACCCATAAGTCTCACTAGTCGTTTGCGTAAAGCCATGGAAAGAATTATCAGGGAGATGATCAACAGAGATATAGTAAACCTCCAGATACTGGACCTAACCCAGTTTGGTTTCATCAAGGGCAGATCATCCCTGTTCATCCTGGCTGACTTCTTTGAGAAGGTCACCAAAGCAATGGATGAGGGCAAAATCATTCACACTGCCTACCTTGACCTGGCCAAGGAATTTGACACAATGCCCCACTCAGGCATGGTTGACAAACTCAAGAGGTTAGGTACAAACCCATAGGTCATCCAGTGGATAACCAACTGGCTCACAGACAGGACCCAGAAAGTTAGAACTGGGGAGTCCACCTCTACAAAGAGGACAGTCACAAGTGGAGTCCCTCAGGGATCAGTCTTTGGACCACTCATTTTAGGCATTTACTTCTCAGAAGTCAAGGCCAATGTCAGTGGTCTCTGGCTGACTAAATTTGCAGATGATTGCAAATTAGGAGCTGTCATTGAATCTCACACTGACACAAATGTTCTCCAAGAGGGGCTGACACAGGCAAACAACTGGTGTCAGAGCCATGGACTAAAACTAAATGCCAAGAAATACATAATAGTGTCCTTTGGGAAGTCATCCATTCCTGGTAACTATCATATTGACAACACATACCTTAGAGTTGACCCAGTAGTTGGGGACTTAGGGACACACATAGATAGTAATCTAGCCTTTGATCATCACGTGTCTACAGTGGTAAGGAAATCATTCTATGTTGCTCAACTTATAAACAAAGGTATAGCATCTAGGTCCAAGGAAGTCATTGTTCCACTGCATTTGGCATTCATCAGACCTGTCATTGAGTACAGTCCCCCCTTTGGTATGTACCTTACCAGGCATATTCAACAATTGGAATGTCCACAGAGGTTCATCACTAAAACAATACAGGGCATAAGTAAAATGTCCTGTGCAGACCGCCTCAAGGCCATATCCCTGTATTCTGTCTTCTACAGGCTTTTGAGAGGCAATCTATGCCTGGCATACAGGGCATTGTCAGACCCCACTCTGATGGACCTCCTGCATATCCACAAAACAAACAGCACCAGAATTACCTGTTCTAAAGAGCTAACCCTTGCCTGTGATATAAAAAGGACCTGCTGGATAGATAGGTATGTATCGCAGAGACTACCCCGTCTATGGAACAGACTTCCCATCTATGTAAAGCAGAGTTCTTTCCTAACCCAATTCAAGTGCAACTTAGACAATTGGATGGGAAAATGGAAATTCATCCCTGGTTTGGCACCTATGTCTCTAATGGATACAGGTAACCCGAAAAAGGTTCATCTCCCAGACCCATGCTTACACTTTAAGGATATCAGAACTTCTCAGATTTGGGATGCATGGCTAGACTTAAATAGGCCCTTGTGGTCATTAGCCTAGTAAACACCTATGAACCTATAAGAAAATTCTAAGATCAGGTACTCATGCTGGTTAAGAAATTGATCATTCAAGGCCAGAAGTAGCAAGAATCTAGGAACACTTTTTATTCTTCATATTGATCACTCCTGCAGTAGTTGAAGCTATATGGGTTATATCCTGTGTAGGATATAACAGCTAGACAGCCTCAAAAGCTTTAGGGCACCCTTCACATACCTAAACCATTAGTTATATCAACCTGAGCTAACTGAAAGACTGTTTTTTACACCAAGCCCTTCAGAGCTTTCCTGCCACCGAGCAGAGTGTTTTTCTGCAAGCATTCAAGGGTTGACATTCAACTTGTGCTTTTCCATTAATGGGCAGACAATTTCCATTTGGGAAAAACCTTCCACATATTATTTTTAATGTTTAAATGTACTTCCCTGTTTAGGAAATTATGTTTTAAGTTTGGAATATGTGTTTCTAAAGACTGTCACACAACTTTGCTGTACTTTTAAATGGGATTGCACTTTTGTGTTTGACAGCTTCACAGTTGGGTTAAACATCCTAAAACCATTTTTTCTGTGGAAATAACTGTATTTAAATTGGGTTAAAGCATATTACAGTGCTTTTTACTGTACTTTTATTGGGAAAATTGACTGTATACTGATTCAAAAATGTTATTGGCTTGTGCTGCTTAGTTTCCTTGGGAAAGAAACAACATTTTAGCTTGACCATGGAATAAACTACCTGTTCCAGTGTCGGTTCTTCTTCCAGTCATAAAAAGAAAAAGTTACCTAAACAGCTTTTGTCATGACACTGAGCTCGGAACTGCCTCAGCCACACATGGGTGACTGTTGTGGCCAAAGTTGGTCCCTCAGACCACTCATCTTTTTCCTCAGATCCCTCTGGTGTTGACCATACAGTCACTATTGACCATGGTTTAACAATGTCCAGTGTGGTTGTTGGATTCCTCCTCAGTAGGCAAGGGTGAGCCACTTTTGTTGTTGTTGGGAGGAGGGGCAGGGAAGTTGCCCCTGCTTAGGCAGAATGTTGTGCCAATCCCTGGGGAAGCTGTTGTTGATTTTACTAACCCTGTTTGTCCTAACTTTCCTGTCAAAAAGAAACAGAAAATTAAACACGTATCTTCTCCTGCTCCAGTTCCACTGGACAGGAGTAGTTTATTAAGCTCAGCTCACAGCTGGTACATGCTACTGATCCTTCTTATCAGATGGTTTCTGCAAAAAGAAAAAAAGGTATTCCTCTTTCCAGAAGAGATTCAAGAAAAGGAATCTGGAGATGAATGTAATGGGACAGATACAAGCTTTTCTCCTCAGATTTCTGAGTTAGACTGAGGAGAGCATGTTATTTGAATTTCCATATCAAGGAGTCTCTTTTTCTGAGACTATTTCTGAGATGTGCCAGTGTTTTCAGTGGGAAAACACTGAGGTTTTTCAGCCCCTTCCATCGTTACAAGTGGAATTCCCAGAATTCGCAGTATCTCCTTCCATACCCACCAGTGCTGTCAGCATTAGATGATGTATTTGTCACAATCTGTGGTTTCCCTGATAGTCAGCCTGCTGCACCTAAGAAAGCAGGTAGAATGTATAAAGTTCCTTAAGCTTTCACATTTTTATAGACTTATTCCCAGACTGGCCCCATCAGCTACAGCTAATCCAGCTGTTGCCAAGCATTTTGTCAATTCTAATCCTTCCCCTTCTGCAGTGGTGGCTGGTGACTTCAAATCAAAGGGGGGCTGCAGGAGACAGCTGAATGGGTCAATGGGAAGGGGTGTTGCCAACTAGAAAGGGGAGGAGCTATGCTCAAAACCACAAAAACTAACTAAATACACTGCCCTGGGTGCCAACCTGTCATTATGAGAGTCCAATCAAGACAAAATTAAGTGTAGAAGAATAAAAATATTTCAATGCATTGGCTGCATGACAGCTTACTTAATATCTAGATGGAAACAAAAAGGTTGTGAGGCATGAACAAATAAATTACTTTTTAAATACATTAATGGAATGCCAGTCAAAATCATGTATAAGAAAAACAAGCAGCACTCAACTCAAACCACTTCTTGCATTGCAGTTGTAATTATCATTTATATTCAGCTTTATTAAAGTAACAAGTAACATGCTGAAAGTAGAAATCTCTGATGCCCTCACTTGTAAAAATGTTTCTTATCCAAAAAAGACTTGCTTCCTGACAACTATCTACTTGTTTCATGGGGAAATATGATCAAAGTAAAAAATGAAAAGCAAACAAGAAATAAGCTCAAGATACACTGCTTAAAAGGATTACTGTACAGGTTATGGACCACACGACTGGCATTCTGTTTAGTTTACGGGTAAAGCCTGCAGAGATGACTGGAAGTCTCCAAGTGTAATGAGCTTCTTAAAATAATGTAATCCTGTCCTTTATTACAAATACTGTCATATGCATTTCAATACCCAAGGCTTATACATTATCTAGTTAAGTATTCTCTACATGGCAACAACAGAAAGGCTTTCAATGCTGGAAATTCTTTAACAGTATGCTTATTAAAGCTTACTTGCATCTTACGATCTCAGCCAAGCTTACCTGATGGTCATTAAAGTATTGCTACTTAAACACAGAGCAACAGGCACTTTGAGTAATAAGCATAAATCAACAGTACAAAAAAATATGACAGAAACCAGACCATTCTGCAAAAATCAAGGACAGATGAAAAGTCACTCTAGTACTTGTGTCTACCTCTGATGGGGGGGGGGGGGATACTCTGCACATTTACACTGCATAACTACTCCTTGCCTTGCTTCGACACATCCAGTCACTACATGGGGGAGTGGGGTGCAACAAGTATGTCACAATTTGAAATGTCTCTGGCTGACTGTGATGGCCCTGACACATTTGTCATACCTCTCAACCTCAGAGCAAGAAATCTGGACAAAGCCATACAAAGAAGTGGGACAAAGGCCCAAAAATAAGGACAATTTTTAAATATTGCTCTTATAAACTTAGAAAGATAATAGAATAGGTATTGCATTAGTATGAATTTTCTGAATGGTATGAAATCTGAAACTCAAATGTCTGTCATTATTTTCTAACTTCAGTCTTTAATAATTTGTCACTAATTTGCCAAAAAAACACAATTTTATGAAAAATGGACCAAAAATGTGATGTAAAAATATAAAATAGCCACACAATACAGCTGGGAACCTGTCAAAGAAGGGACACTTTAATATTAGTACTGCTAACTTGAGCAGCTGACAAAATAAAAGAATCTACATGCATTTCTGAAATAAAAGTAATCTATAACTCTGATTATTACAGCTATTTCTTAATTGTAAACCCTCCATGTTTTCTTCCAAAATTGCTATTTTGCGAAGGGATTATTAGGGGGAAGAGCAACATTTTGAGCCAAAATCAGGGACAGTTGAGAGGTTTGGCTATGCCTAATTCTATAAAGCAATTTATTTGCATGTACCTCTCAACCTGTTAATGCAATAAATCTGGACAAGGCCAAATATATTGGGGGAACATATAAACAGTACTAAAAATTGCTCTTGTATAAACTGAGACAGTTGATAGAACAACAGGTCTTACTTTAGCATGCATTTTTCTGAAGGTTATGAAGTCTGAAACTAGTGTGTCATTATTTAGTGACTTAATTCCTAAATGATTTGCCAAAAAAACACAAATTTTATGAGGAACAAACCAAAAATAAGAAGCAAAGATGTATTCATTCTTTGAAAATCTGGACAGTTGGGAGGTATAGTTCAGCTGGGGCTGTCTTTAAGTTTGCCACCCTTCCCCCTCACAAAATCATGGTCGAATGGAGCCTCCCCCTGCAGCCATTCCAATGATCCATTACTTGGCTATTTCACTCCATTTACCATAAACACTAATGTGCATACTGATTTACTTCTATGATGATTTGGGCTTCATTTGAAAGTTTTATTTTGCATTTTACAGCACAAACACTAAGACATCTGCTAAACAAACTTAGCATTAAAACTTCTCTGCCCTTGAAACTCACATTTATTGAAACAGCATTGAAACCTACATTCAAAGAAAATACATTTTACCAGTGGCAGATAAAGATTAATTCTGGGCTGTTTTCAAATCATAGGCCCCTTGCATATGAAACATACATGTGCTCTTTGATACACCTTCCTATTGTTTTGAACATTTTTCCACTAAACTATGAAACAAAACGCATGCACCAATAATGACAAAACTGCCCAATTCAGAACATCTTTCTAGTAAACAATGAAACAAAATGCATGCACCCATAATGACAAAACTGCCCAGTTCAGAACATTTCCATCATAAAAGTCTACTCAAACTTCTACAGTCCACCATTATCAGTAAATATGCACAATTCTACAGTCCACCATTATCAGTAAATATGCACAATTCTACAGTCCACCATTATCAGTAAATATGCACAATTCTACAGTCCACCATTATCAGTAAATATGCACAATCTCTGAAGAAGTAAAAAAGTCATCTAAATAATTCCACATTAAATAAATCTGTAACTAATGAAGAGGTTGCTGCTAGCAAACACCTTTATATTTCATGGTTTCATCGAAAAATAAAGTGGCTGATGCCCCTGAGGAATAAATTGCCTATATTACATTAAAAATGATAAGCTAGTAATATTGCAATAGGAAATGGATGGCAAACTGATAACAGGCTCATAGTAAGTATCTTAACTTTTTCAGCACGGCAGCATTCACCCCTTGTGGGAGTAGAACCAACAACCTTCTGCATCAAAAGCAAGTACACAACCTGTTGTGCTATTAACAATGCAAGCTGACTTAGCATAAGCAGCACTAAACTTCTCTTCCCCTGCAGCTCCCAGCTCCTTGTAAAATCTACTCAATACTCAACTGCATCACAACTTTGCAGCACAAGAAATCTGGAAAAAGCCAAATTTATTGGGGGGGGGTGGTCAAAAGCCCAAAAAACAGGAACACATTAAACATTGCTTGTATAATCTTGGAAAGTTGCTAGAATAAAATGCTGTGTTACCACCATACATTTTACTGCCAAGGTCCCTGTGGAAAAGAGTCAGAGCAACATACCACTATGCTAAATCACCTGCTTTGTGAAAGAAAAATGCTGTGTTACCACCATACATTTTACTGCCAAGGTCCCTGTGCAAAACAGTCAGAGCAACTTACCACTACGCCAAATCAGCTGCTTTGTGAAAGAGCGGAAGACTGAAACTTAAATGGCTATCATTTAACGAATTCAGTTCTCACCATAGCTGTCAACCTCTTAGCACAAAACACCTGGACAAACCCAGTAATGAGGGAATACAGCCCTCAAACATATTCAGTGAATTCAGTTATTGTCATAGCTGTCAACCTTAGCACAAAAAACCTAGAGAAAGCCAATAATGGGGTAATACAGTCCCAAAAATAAGGACAAATTTCAAATATTCATCTTATAAACTTAGGTTGTGTTACTATGTATTTTCTGAAGAATATGAAGTCTGAAATTCAAATGCCTGTCAATTTTACTTCTGACGGAACAAAAACAATTTTCAGCAGAGGCCCAGGGAGAAATACTGCAGACACATGTCTTTGTAAAATGGCAGGACACCAGAGCAAATCCACACAAACACAGGGATAAGATGCAGACTCCACACAGAAGGCACCCCAGCCAAGAATCAAACCAGGAAACCTATAGCTGTGACGCAACAATGATACCACTACACCATCAAATATGCAAGGAGTTAAACATTCAGAAACCTGAAGTCTGAAATTCAAATGCCTGTCAATTTTAACAACAAAAAAACTATTTTCAGCAGAGGCCCAGGAAGAAATAATGCAGACATGTCTTTGTAACATGGGAGGACACAAAAGCAAACAACACAAACACAGGGAGAAGATGCAGACCCCACAAAGAAGGCACCCCAACCAAGAATCAAACCTGAGAACCTGTAGCTGTGAGGCAGCAGTGCTACCACTCACCATCAAATATCAAGCATTGCAACATTTAGAAACTACAGATATTATGAGGAACAGATCAAATCAAATATGAGGCAAAAATCTGCAATTTTTTTTTTGGTGGTGGGTATGGAATTCAGATCTTTAGCACCTGCATACAAGGTACAGGGTTCAAGCCTGAGGTATTCCCTATCACACCACCATGAGTCTAGCCACCAGTATATAGCAACTGGGGCATACACACACACACCCCTTTACCTGTAGTAGGCTGATCTCGTAGCTGCAAGCAAATAAATCCCTCAGGCTATGTTCACGTAAATCCATGTCTCCGCCGTAGCTACAAGCAAATAAATCCCTCTGTTCACATAAATCCATGTCTCCACCATAGCTGCAAACACATAAATCCACATAAGACCCCATCCGTCCAGCTCTGAATCGCGAGATCTTCCTGACGAGACTGCAGCAAACTCCAGACTGCTGACGTTGCAGTCTGACTCCGATGAGGTTTCCCAGCGAGTTTCCGGGGCAGTCTATTGCAGTTGTACTGCATAGACTTCTGAGATCTTGCTCTAACATGTTTCCTAGTCCGGACTGCTGCTGAAACAGTCTGCGCATGCTCCAGACTGTCTCAGCAGCAGTCCGGACTAGTGCGCATGCGCGAAGTCTGCAAATTTTGAATTTTTTTTTCTTTCTTTTATTTTCTAATTTCTTTATGTTTTACAGCTGGGGGGGGCTGCAGTCCGGCAGTCCAATAGCATGGGCCACCCCTTCCCTTCTGAGAATGATGGAAAACTATTGATAAGTTTGGGGAAAAAGTGTTTGCTTCAGCAACTTTATTTTTTAGAATGTTTTGTTATCACGCTCATATGCTAAAGTTTATTCTGACTAATTGTGGAAATATGAGGAATGTTTATTTTCAGTTCCTTCCTGTGAAGAAAAAAAATCTGCTTTGTGTGGTTTCATTTCCTTAATTTCTCAGGTCACTACTCATTGTTTAAAGTGTTTATATGACTCTTTAAATAATACATCCAGAGTTGCTGTTGCCACAGGTACTGTATTGAGGAAGTTTGCCTGAATGAGTTCTCAGAACCCCCCCAGAAGATATAGAAAATGAACCTGCATTTTTCTTTTTGGCAACAGATTGTTTCAAACAGGTTCTGAGACTGATTCAGCAGCTGGTAAAGATGGCAGTAAGAAGAAAGCCCTTCTTTCCAGGCAATTATTCCACATCCACCAGACCAAACCCTTCTGCTCTCTTGTCATGCAGAATATCCTTTCTCAAATAATCTATAAAAACAGTTCCTCCTTCCCAGAGGGGATAGATTTTTACTCAAGGAAGCTTCTGTTATCAAAGACAATGCTTGGAGATCAGTTCTAGACTTTATTTCCAAAACGAGTTTGTGATAGTACCCAAGTTCAAAATACGTTCACTTCACGACATATTATCCCTTCTCCCTCATTTGAGTTTTTTTTACTAACCTTAGATTTAAAAGATGCTTATCATTACATTCCTATCCATCCAAACTTTAGACATTTCTTAAGGTTTTATGTGTCTGGATCACATTATTGGTTCATAGGTTAGTACTAAGCTAACTGCTCTTGCGAGCCATTTTAAGCCTAGCCCAATTATCCCTTGTGAGACTCAAACCCTGCACCTTGTGTTTGTAAGGCAAACACCTTAACCATTAGGCCACCCTCCCTCTCTACCTTACCCTTTGGCCTATACTGTGCTGCGAGACTGTTCACAAACTGTCTAGCTCCAGTTATAGCCCATTGCAGGCTAAGGGGTATCCACACTTTTCTATATTTAGACAACTTTCTTATCTTTGCTAAGTCTTTCTCAATGTGTCAGTAACCTCTTAATTGGGTGACAGCTCTCCTATGCAGGCTGGGCTTCCAAGAGAACATTCAAAAGTCCTTTTTGACTCCATCTCACAGAATTGTGCTCCTGGAGTGTCTGCAACCTTAATACAAAGAGTTTTTCTTCCACAGGAAAAAATTAGCTCTATATTTAGATCTATTCAGGGGTTTTCCATTCAGACTCCGGTCAGTATGAGAGACTACCTTAGGATTCAAAGTCTCAAGGCATCATTGATCCTCACGATACCTCTGGCAAGACACGAGAAAGATACAACGGTATCTGAAGTCTCTTTGATCCCAGCATCAACACCCATTTCAGATTCCACTTCTGGGATTTGTGAGAAGAGAAATTCCTTGGTAGAGACATCAAATGTCCCTGAATCCAGGTCTCCCCTTCTCTCCTGCTTCAAAGCACTCAGTCACCACAGACACCTTTGACTTTGCTTGAGGAACAGTGCGAAGGGGGATAAAAGTGCAGGTATCTGGGACAGCAAAGACAGACATAAGTACATAAACATAAACAAAAAACATTGCTCTTATCAAGACACTCAACTTTTAGTTTCCCAGGATCTATTCATGTCATTACAGGCAATACCACAGTGATGTGATACATAAGCAAGCAAGGGGGAACCAGGTCTAACACCGTATGCAGACTAACCATGTTAGCATGGGATACAGCTTTATAACACAGTCTCACTCTATAGGCATCCTACATTCTGTGAGAGCAAAACCGTGGTAGACAAACTGAGCAGGACAAAAGCAGACCCTCACAAATGGAAACTAGCTCTGGGGTCTTCCAAGACTTGATCCATATGTGGGAAGTTCCTCAAAGCTGGCAAACTTCTACTTCAGGACTTCATGCAAGAAGGCCTGGAAGACAGATGCCTTTTCTTTTCCTTCAACAGGGTGTTCCTGTATGCTTTTCTACCCTCTCCACTGATATCCAGGGTACTTCTGATGATTCAGAATGAATCCCTAAGATCATTATGTTGACTCCCTTTTGGCCCAGGCAACAGTGGTTGTCCCATATTTTGGAATTGACCTGGGGCAATTACCATAATCTTCCTCCTAGACTGGGTCTGCTTATGCAAGAACAGGCATGTTTGATACATCCCAACCCCAAGGAACTTCAACTGACTGCCTGGATGATAGTGTCTTAATACCATTTGGGCACCAGTTTACTAAGGACGTGCAGAAGGTACTAATGGAGGCAAGAAAGCCTGCTACTAGAAAATCATATATCATATATTGGCAAAAGGAAAGGGTACCAACATCATAAGCACCACCCTTTCATGGCTAGTTGTTTCTCTGGTTTTACAATATTTGTGGAGGTTTTTTTCCTATGGCCATTTTCCCCCCTCTATCAAAGTTCATTTGTTGACCATTTCAGCATGCTAACACATGATTCCCCACTTTCATGATATTCTCATGTCAGATTCTCTTGAAAGGGGCTTTGCATAACAGACCTCCAAGAAAATTGGCGGCTTCTCCTTGTGATCTTAATTTTGTGTTAGAGAAGTTAACACTTGCTCCATTTGAACCAGCTCATCTGGCTGATATTAGGTTTTTATCAACAGAAACAGTTTTACTGATTGCTTTGACATCTACAAGAAGCATACTGGAGTTGCAGACTCTTTTGGTAGTTTAACCATATCTTATTTTCCATATCTTTCTTTTATACCTAAAGTGCTATCTGGGTTTACTTTAAGCCAAACTATCCATCTGTCTGTGTTCTTCCTTGAATGCAAGAATGAAGAAGAAAGAATACTTCATACATCGGATGTCCACATACAACTCATGTACTGTGCTGACAGATCAAAATCTTTCAGAACTTCTGATCAGTTGTTCATTTCTTGTGACGGTAAGAGGAAGGGACAAACTGTGTCAAAGCAGGCTGTTTCCAAATGGTTGACTCAGGCTATTACCTTTTTCCCACCACAACAAAACTGTTCTGACCTGGGTTAAGACACATTCCACACTGTCCTTGGGTTCATCTATGTTTTTTGAAAGGGCTGGTTCATAGGTACATAGAAAGTTACTAGACTAACAGCCCTAGAGCCATTCAAGCCTAGCCATGTTTATCTGGAATTACCCCCAACTGTTGATGGTTAGGTGAGTGAAGTTCACAGAGGTAAGGGTCTATGGTAGTATTACACACATCAGTATACAAGTATGGCAAGAGGGCATGGCTGCAAAGATACCAAAAGCACAAAAAACAAGCACAGCCAGCACAAAATAAGTGAACCACCAATAACTATTTATTGTAAAAACAATAAATAGATCAAATGCTACAGACCGGTTTCAGCAAAAGCTTCCTTCAGTGCAGACACAAATGAAAATAGTATCAAAAACCTACCCCCAGTTACACTTAAATACACAGAAAAAGACACGCACCCTTACCTTTCACCAATTACAACATGGCATTTAAACCTGGAGGAAACAAAGCCCCTAGCTTGATTATCCAAAACTTTTCTTTTTTGTTCAATATATTATGCTAACCTAATTTATTACTTCCTTTAACAGTAATACGATCAATAGCAGTGAATCTGAACTTAGCCATAGGATGTCATCTTTCAAAAGAATGGAGGCATTCACAAGGGAAACTGTGAGATGTATCAATCTCTCCAGCATGATTTGTTCATGGCAGAGGCTAGGTTAAGATCCCTAGAGCGAGTGACCCTTGTGCAGTTTGATTTATGAATGTGTAGCATTTCCATCAGGGTCGGGTTAGAGAGACTGGCCTGTAAGCCAGACACAGGTCATCCCTTAGCAACCTCTAGGAGACAGAATACAGTGAACAAGCTTTCAGTCTTTCTGCATAAGACTTGTTTTGTGCACCCTGTAATGTTTTGGTGAGAAACCTCTGCGGTCTCTCCAATTGTTGCAGGTGTCTGGTGAGGTGCATGCAAAAGGGAGCATTGCACTCAATTATTGGTCTGTTGTGGGCTGAGTATGATGGAATTATAATTGGCACTCCTCTGACTCAAGAAGTATTCTAGAAGCAGAAACTGGTCATCTCTACATACTTTTATAAATCACTACAATCTAGATCCCTTCTCCATGTCTAGTTGAGGCTTTGCTAGGACCATTCTCCAGGGACTCCTGGACACTTCTCCTTCTACCTCTCACTTCTTCTAAGTTATGGTAATCTACCTGTTCAGCTTAGGCTACTGCAGCAGTGATCAATATGAAGAACATAGTACAGATATGTAAATAAACTTACCATAACAGCAGATGTGTGAATGAGTACTGCTGCAGTAGCTGCTCCATCCCTCCACCCCCATTTGTAGTGAGTTTTTATGCCTGTGTATGTACTTTTGTTTGTTCTTTTTTTGTTCCTAGAAATGTCCTCTCAAGGCTCATTCTCCCTCTCTCAGTTGGCATGAAAGCTCTGGTTGGCTTGGCACTGAAATGGGTAGTGTATTTCAGCTTGTGCTGACTAATGGTTTTAGCACATGGAAGGTCCCATGAAGCTTTGGAAGTTAGCCATCTGTTTTATCCTGTGCAGGATATAATCCATATACCTTAGGCTACTGTTATGGTAAGTTTACTTACACAGTTGTACTTTTAACATATCACAGATGGAGAAATGCATACATAACACATCACAGATGTAGTTGTTTATCACATCATAAACACAGTTGTTTAACACATCACAGATGCAGGAACACTTTTTTATCACATCTCAAGTATAGTTCATTTATACATCACAGATATAACTGCCTAACACATCATGGATGTAATTGTTTAATTCGTCATAAATGTAATTGTTTAACACATCCCAGATGTTGAAGTACTTCTATAGCAGGTCACAAATATAGGAACACTTATTAAATGTCACAGTTGTTGAAACACTTGTTTACCAAGTCACAGATGTAATCACTTGATGCATCACAAATGTTATTTAACATGCCACAGGTGTAAAATTACTATTATAACAGACCACAGATATAGGAAATGTTGTTAAAAACATCACAGGTATAGTTGCTTAACATATCACAAATGTAGGAACACTTGTTTAACATCTCACAGATGTACTTGTTTAAGACATCACATATGTAGTCATTTATCACATTACATGTAATTTTGTACCACTTCATATATGTAGAAACATTTGTTTACCACTTTGAAGATGTAGTTGTCTATTACATGATAGATGTAGATGCTTAACACATCACAGATGTAGGAATATTTGTATAATGAATCATAAATATACAAACACTTGTTAAGCACATCACAGATGAAGTTGTTTAACACATCATAGATAAAGTAAGACTTGCTTAACACATCACAGTGTAGGAGCATGTGTTTAACACATAACATGTCAAGTTGTTCAGCACATCACATATGTAGATGTTTAATACATCACTGATGTAGGAACACTTGTTTAATACATCAGAGATATCATTGCAATACACATCAGAGATGCAGGAACATATGTTTAACATATCACCGATGTAATGCATAACACATCACAGATATTGGAACATTTGTTTACTACATCACAGATGTAGGAACATATTTAACATATCACATGTGTAGCTGCATAACACATCACAGATGTAGGAACACATGTTTAACACATGACAGATATTCCTCTTAACACATCATAGATGTAGGAACACATGTTTAACACATGACAGATATTCCTCTTAACATATCACAGACATAGTTGTTTAACACATCACAGTGTAGGAACATGTGTTTAACACATCACAGATATTCCTCTTAACATATCACAGACGTAGTTGTTTAGCACATCACAGATGTAGGAACACATGTTTAACACATGACAGATATTCCTGCTTAACACACCACAGATGTAGGAACACATGTTTAACACATGACAGATATTCCTCTTAACACATCACAGCTGTAGGAACACATGTTTAACACATGACAGATATTCCTCTTAACATATCACAAACATAGTTGTTTAACACATTACAGTGTAGGAACATGTGTTTAACACATCACAGATATCCCTCTTAACATATCACAGATGTAGTTGTTTAACACATTACAGATGTAGGAACACATGTTTAACACATGACAGATATTCCTTAACATATCACAGACATAGCTGTTTAACACATCATAGTGTAGGAACATGTGTTTAACACATCACAGATATTCCTATTAACATATCACAGATGTAGTTGTTTAACACATCACAGATGTAGGAACATGTTTAACACATGACATATATTCCTGCTTAACACATCACAGATATAGGAACACATGTTTAACACATGACAGATGTAGGAACACATGTTTAACACATGACAGATATTCCTTAACACATCACAGACATAGTTGTTTAACACATCACAGATGTAGGAACACATGTTTAACACATGACAGATATTCCTGCTTAACACATCACAGATGTAGGAACACATGTTTAACACATGACAAATGTAGGAACACATGTTTAACACATGACAGATATTCCTTAACACATCACAGATGTAGTTGTTTAACACATCACAGATGTAGCTCTCCCCCCTTATTCCTCACCTTCTTTCTCCTTACCTTTTACCTCCTTCTCCTATCTCTCTGTTGCCTGTTTCCATTTTTTAAGCTGCTAAGCAGCAGCATTCCCTCACCTTAAAATTGTATTAAATCTGTTTTACTAAAAGTTTATTATTGTTCAAAGTGCTAGGCTAATTTCAGTTTTTATGCTTGTCATTTTTTTCTGCTTATAATTTCATATTAATTTCTATCCAGGTATTCTACATGTTTTTTGTACTGTATACATTATGTATTCAAAAATTGTTTTACTATGTTAACATTGTATTTGTGGAGCTTTTCTCCCTGGGCCTCCACTGAAAATGGGCCATCTTAGATCCAGTCAGACTCTTCCGGTAAATAAATGGAAATAAATAAATATTTATCACATCGCAAATATAGAAACACCCGTTTAACACATCACATATGTTGTTGTTTAACACATCAGAGATGATTACTTCAATAATAGGCCACAGATATAGGCACAGATACAGATACTTGTTTAACACATCACAGTGTAGGAACACTTGTTTAACACATCACAAATGTAAATGTTTAACACAACACATATATAGGAACACTTGTTTAACAAATTACAAATGTAGATGTTGTGGCATGGTGGTCAATGCCAACTGGGTAGTGAGTTTTCTATCAGCTAAAAAGAATCCTGAATTGGGTGACTGTGTCTATTCACTATCTGTTCCATCATTTCCTTAACCAAGTCCCAAAGTCTACATTCAGAGAGATTTGCTAAGCTGCCATGCACCAGGGTACCTACATGACCAGTGCCACCATCCCCAACCCTGTGAGGACAACACTGGTCTGGCAGAAGGTGAGCATTCCATAACCTGGGAGGCACACAATGTGATTACTTCTAAGGATTTTGGACCTGTAGGAAAATGAACAGAAATGGCAGAGAAAGAAAATAAAGCAGGACAAAGTAATACATAATTAAAATAAGAAAAAGAAAGAAATGAGGGGCAACGAAGAAATGCAGAGAATAAACCCACTCACGGTGTTACCCATTACTGCAATCTTTATTAGCAGTGACTTTTATTTGTATTAAATATTTATTCAACTAAAACAAAATGTCTTGGAGATGCTTATGCATACATGAAAACAATAAGGGTATTGCTATCAAGTGCTTGTGTTTTTTTTACATTTGCAATCTATTGATATTAATGACGTATTCTGTTTTAACATAAAAAAATGGTAACACAGTTGAAATTTCTGTTTGATATGGATTTGGCTACAATGCAGTACTAAAAGCACCTTAGTTCATAGATTAGTACTAGGCTAACTTCTCTTTTGTGTCATTTCAAACCTACCCAATTACTCCATGCGAGAGTCAAACCCTGCACCTTCTGTTTGTAATGTAAACACCTAGCCATTATGCCACCCTCTAACACCTACGGTCATAGTACTTGGCTAACTGCCCTTGTGAGCCATTTTTAAGCCTAGCCAACTACCCTGTAGAAGAATCAAAACCTGCACCTTGTGTTTGTAAGTTAAACACCTTAATCATTATACCAACCTCCTTCTATTATCATTATGTATAAATATTCTTGCAGTTTTACATGGTAAAGAAATCAGTTAAAGACATAAAATAGCATTTATTACTTGACATTTCTTTTTTTTAACGGTAAGGTTTTTATTCATACTTAGCAGCACCCTCAGTCAGTCGTGACAATCTCCTGTTTTTGTTGAATGGAATTGTACTCTATCTCCTCAGCAGCTGTATAGAGAATATGTAACAACAAGGTTGTTAACCTGTCTCTGTTTTTTTCCTCTGTATTTATGATATGACTACTAGCACTACTCTGCAAAGCACTGCAATTACTGTATGTCCTTATTTCTTTAAAGATTTATTCATATCTGAAATATGCTCTCATTTGTTAGGCATGGAAATAGTAAAGTGCAGATTGCCATACTATGCTAATAGGTCCTTTAATGCAAGTTGACATAGTAGGAGTACATCTTCGGTCAAATTGCTGCACCTGTATATGTGTGCACAATTTGCCTGTTTGGGGAGGGGTGTTGTCTAGAATCGTAACATACAGTTTCAGTGTAGATTCTACTTTTATTATTATGGTTGCATACTTAACTTGCAGTTTAGGTAACACACTGTGAATTTTCTTTAGGTAGAGGTAGAAGCTGTCCACACATAAAAATGTAACAATTGAAAGGAAGTTTTAACTTCCTTCCACATCAGCCTTAATCAGAATAGATTTACTGACGCACTTACATTCACTGCTGCAGTATTCATTACCATATGGGATTCCCTGCTGCAGGAACCCTGCTGCAATCTCCTTGAATGCTTACACTTATTAAGCAGAAAATTATCAAAGCACATCGTAGTATCATGAAGTATATCTACTGTATCCATTTGTAAAGTACAGTTGTGTAAAAATCGTACCATAACAGTAGATGTCCTTGCCTTCACTGCTGCAGTATTCATTACCATATGGGATTCCCTGCCATGGAAGCCCGAACATCCGGCCAGTCTACCAAAGACTACTTGTTGCTTATTTAAAAGGTACACCAAATGTCATCCAAATGCTCCTTGCATAGCATCAGGCAAAAAGGTGATGCTCAGGCCTACCATAAACAGAACTTCTTTGCCATTAGTTCTGAATGTATCTTTTTACCAAAGGTCTGTTTTCCTGTGTCCATTTCTGCCAGTTGAATGCATTGTCATTCTCCAGAGACTACCTACGCCTGCTTGCTGACTTCTTTGCAGAATAAGTGCCCTGTTGGGGGCTTTGTTTTTCTCTTGTTTTTTTTTTAGTGCTGATTGAGGTTAATGTCTTCCAGGAAGGGTAAATACCAGTTTGTGAGACAGATTCCCCATAAAGACACCCATGATAAGTGTGTTTTTGCGTAGGAGCCTCTCATGACCATACATCTTGTTCTATTTGTCAGGAGTTTGTTCCAAAAACCATTTGCAGTAGATGTTCTTCCCTTTTCCCTTTATCTTGAGAACCAGCATCTTAAGCTTCTCCCTAAAGATACAATTGAAGGAATCTCCCACCCGACGGTCAGCCATTAGGGTAGAAGAAGGTGAGAAAGGTATGACTGGAATATTCCTCTGCCCAGCCTCTGCCAGGTGTTTCTCCTGAGTTTGTTAGAAACCAGGAGGCTCACCCAGCTGCATTGTCAGATTATCCTACCGCAACCGTGTTGGAGACTAGTGAGGGTCTGGTTGGCAGCACATCCAGAGAGGCTTTACAGCCATCCATCTCAGATTTTAAGGGGGAACCACAGTTGATTTTTTTTCCAAGTAGCCTAGGAGAGTTCCTCAGTCTTTAGTTGGGGAAGAAGTTCCTACTATTGTTCTCGACTTTTGTCCTGGGTCTCAGCCTTCTCAGTTTTTTGGAGGGGAAGTTCCTTTAGAAAAGAAAGAAAAAAATTAAACATGTTTCTTCTACTCCTAGGATCCACAAAGTGAGTGGCAGGCCTTCACTCAGGTGCTATTTACTGCTTTAATGTTCTTCAAACCTCCTCAATGGGTTTCGATTCCTGCTCCTCCTTGGTCCTCTACCCTCTTTAAAATGCCTAGAAAACAGAATTCTTCTGAGGATGAGTCAGATTCTGATAATCAATCTCTGCCTTATTCTACTCAGATTCCTCCTCCTTGGGACTTTGGGTCAGAGGAGGGGGAATCTATTAGTCCTGATGTTCCTTTTGAGGAACTTTCCTTTGGAGCTACACTCTCTAGGATGATGGATTTTTTTTAAGTATGATTGTTCTCAGGTCTCTGATATCCATAAGAGGTACTATGAGTTGCGGCAGTTGGAATCTTCTAAACCTGTGACTATTCCTCCTGTTTTGGCTGATTTGCTGGATACTTTTTCCAATGCTTCTCATGTGCCTGATTCTCTGCCCCCTGCTCCCAAGAAGCCCGACAGGATTTATAGGGTGACCGAGGATTGTTCTTGCCTACATAAATGTCCTGCTACTGACCGTTCTGTAGTGTCTGTGGTTTCTGATAAGCCATCTCAGTTGCTTCCTTTGCCCAAGTTATTGCCTTCTGACAAGTACAGCAGAACTATGGAAAGGCTGAGTAAGGAGGTTTACACTTCTGCTACCCTAACTTGAGGGCTATTAATTATCAGACCCATATGTCTAGGTATGTGTTGGCTCTTCTTTCTCAGGCCTGTCAACTTATTTCTTATTTTCCAGACTCTAAGGGTAAAACGTCTGTTTTTTCCTCGCTAGGGACCTCCTCTAAAGTCATTCATCATTCTATTAAATGTAGTTATGATGCAGCAGATGTCTTTTCCAGGGCCACTGTTTTTGGTTCAGTAATAAGAAGATGTTCCTGGGCTTAGGTTAACCTCTACCTGATGATATTAAATCTAAGTTGATGGATGCTCCTCTGGATTTTAAACTTTGGTGAAGCTGCTGCTGGTTTGCTTAAGTCCCTTAAGATTTAAGGTAAGGCCTTACAGGAGCTTAAACATGTGCTTGTTTCTCCTGTTCCTAAATTTCAGAGAAATTACCCCACTAAGCCTGCCTTTCTACGTAGGCAGTCCTGCCCTTCTACTAAAGGTAGGAAGAGTGGCAAACAGGATCTTCCTGCTAAGGCTGCTCAGTTTTCATGGACTTTCCAAACAAATCAGGTGCTGTGTGACTATCCGGCTCTTCCCACTCACATTCCTCTTTCTCTTCACCTTTCTCTTTCTCTTCCTGTTTGGCTTCATATTACTCAGGATTCTTGGGTTCTGTCCATCATTCATCAGGGGTACTTCATGGTATGGATATCCCATCCTCCTTTTATGGGCATTCTCATCCTCCTCAGGAAAAACTTCCCTTTTTTCCCAGAGGTTCTTATAAATCTCTTGACTCAGGGTACTATTCAATAGGTGCCCATGTCCCAAAGGGGGAAGGATTCTACTCCAGACTGTTTCTAGTGACGAGAAAAGAGGGCACTTGAAGACCTATTCTAGATCTCTCTCATCTAAATACTTTTTTAAAAGTGCCTTCCTTTTGGATGTTGTCCCTTCAGGTTCTGTTTCCTCTCTTGCTCCCTCAGGCCTATATGGTGTCTCTGGATCTCAAAGATGCTTATCACCATATTCCAATCTATCCTGTTTTCAGGAAGTTTTTGCATTTCTCTGTTGCTTCCTGGCATTTTCAGTTCCCTGATTTGCCCTTTGGCCTTTCTGCTGCTCCACCGGTGTTTGCCAAATGCCTTGCTCCTGTGATTGCATTTTGTAGGCTTTGAGGGTTCCAAATATTTCCTTACTTAGATGACCCATCAATTCAGGCTTCCTCTCCAACGACTCTTTTATAAAATCTTCATTTTGCCATTTCCCTTCTTCAAAGCCAGGGGTTCACTATAAATTTCAAAAAGTCTTCTCTGACTCCTTCTCAGGATCATGTTTTTCTGGGTTGCAGGATTCATGCAGTACCAATGCTTGCACCCCTGCCCCCTCCCAATGGCCTTAACTCACACTACTTTCTTTCACACTCTTCTTCCACTGACGTCTATTACTGCCAGGGAGTTTCTGAGAACTCTGGGTTTCATGGCATCCACCATTCCGATGCTCCCTCTGGCCAAACATCACATGAGAAAGTTTCAGTGGTTTCTGAAGTCAGTGTAACTCCAGCATGCACATCCTCTAGACTTTGTGGTTCTTCTTCTTCTTTATCTCAGACAGGAACTTCACTGGTGGATTCAGCAATTGTCTCTGAATCCAGGGATTGCTTTTCATCCCCCTCTTCCCTCTCAGGAATTGTTCACAGACACTTCAGCCATGGGATCGGGCAAAATAAAGGTACAGGGGGTGTGGTTGCCTTATCAGCAGAAGGAGCACATCAGTGTGAGCTCTTCTACTTGGCTCTTTGGGCCTTTCATCCCCCTTTCTCTCCACGGCCTCTCAAGGTTTTCATAGATAATTCCACAGTGATGTGGTATATCAACAAATAGGGAGGAACGAGATCTTATCTTCTTTGCTGGTTGGCACGTCTGGTATGGGATCTTACTGTCAAGTATCACGTGACTCTTCAGGCAGTTTATATCCCTTCTGGTCAAAATATTGTGGTAGACACCCTGAGCAGGTCCTTAACTCAGTCCCATGAATGGATGCTTCACAAGGACATGTTTCTGGACATTATCCACCAGTAGGGTACTCCTCAAGTGGATTCTTTGCCTCCCCTCTGGAACAGACAACTTCCTCTGTTTTGTGCCAGAGTCCTATGTCCTCTGGTGTGGAAGGTGGACGCCTTCTCATTTTCTTGGAAGGGGATGTTTCTTTATTCATTCCTTCTCCTTCCTCTCATTCTGAAAGTCCTGTTCAAAATTCAACAGGATGCTCCCAAAATCTTGTTGGTGACTCCCTTTGGCCACAACAGCACTGGCTCCATCGACTTCTGCATCTAGCCAAGGGCAATCATCACAAGTTGCCTCACAGGGTGAATCTCCTCACACAAGACAAGGGGAATCTCATCCATCCCCACCTGTCTACACTTCAACTGACACTGTGGGTAATAGGATTTTGATTCCTCATAGACACCTGTTTTTAAAGGGTGTGTTACAAGTCATGCAGGAGGCCAGGAAACAACTACTAGGAAATCATACTTATCCAAATGGAAGAGGTTTTCTATTTAGTGTCTCTCTCGCAACCTGGACCCACTTACTGTGAAAGTTCCTTTGCTTCTCTCTTATTTGTGCAAGTTGCTCAGTGCTGATTTTGCCTATTCTTCTGTTAAGGCCCACTTATCGGCTATCTCTCCGTGTTTGCCTTTTTCTCCTCCTCTAGCTTCTAGATTTGAGTTGAAACAATTTCTTAAAGTCATCCTTAATACTGGACCTCCCAGGAAGCCTGTTCCTCCTCCCTGGGATCTTAACTTTGTTTTGGAGAAATAGACTCAGGCTACTTCTGAGCCTGCTGCTTCAGCCTCCTTGCATCATTGCTCCTAGAAGATTGTACTTTTGTTAGCTCTTACTTTGGCCAGATGGGTGTCTAAGTTGCAGGCCCTTATGGCTTGTCCTCCTTTTTTGATCTTTTATGAGGACAGAGTGTCCTTTCGCACTAACCCCTCTTTTATGCCTAAGGTAGTTAATGAGCTTTCTCTTAACCAGTCTATTAATCTGCCTAATTTTTTCTCCTCTCTGCAAGATGACAGTGAGAGGAATGCTACATACTTTGGATGTGAATAGGCAATTCAGGGTTTATTTGGATAGAACTATGGCTATTAGAAAACCTGATCAGTTATTTGTTTCTTTTCATCCTAGATCTTTGTGAATTGCTGTATCCAAGCAAACTATTTCGTCTTGGATTTCTAAGGCTATTTCCTTTTGTTGCACTTTTCATGGCAAGAGCCTTCATTCTTCAGTTAAGGCTCATTCTACTAGAGCTGTGGCTTCTTCTTGTGCTTTTTTTCAAGGGCTTAGATACTAACTTTATTCTTGATGCAGATACCTGGACTTCCGTGCATACCATTACCAAGCACTACAAGTTAGATGATGTCTCTAGAGCTAGGGCTGGTTTTGCTAGTGCCATTCTTCATGGCTTTTTAGGGGAATCTTCTGCTCCTTCCTCCTCCCCAGGTTTCTCTTGAGCTTTGGCACTCTCCCATATGGTTATGAATACTGCAGCAGTGAATGTAAGGGCATAGTAAAGTTGTGTAAAATCTTACCATAACGGTAGATGTCCTTGCCTTCACTGCTGCAGTATTCGCTCCCTCCCTCCATCCTCCTAGTCTCATGCCTTCCTGGATGTACAGATTATCTCTTGGGTTCCTTGGACTGGTGTTCCTACTGGTGCAATCAGTCTTGTTTATGGTAGGCCTGAACGTCACATTTATGCCCTGTGCTATGCAAGGAGTGTTTGGGCGGCATTCAGCATACCTTTTAAATAAACAACAAGTAGTTTTTGGTAGACTGGCTGGATGTTTGGGCTTCTGCAGCAGGGAATCGGATATGGTAATGAATACTGCAGCAGTGAAGGCAAGGACATCTACCGTTAAGGTAAGATTTCACACAACTGTACCTTACAGGTGAGTGCAGTAGATATACTTCATGATACTAATGTGTGCTTTGATAATTTTAAGATTTTGCACAACTGTGCCTTACTGGTGGGTGCAGTAGATATACTTCATGATACTAATGTGTGCTTTGATAATTTTAAGATTTTGCACAACTGTACCTTACTGGTGGGTGCAGTAGATATACTTCATGATACTAATGTGTGCTTTGATAATTTTAAGATTTTGCACAACTGTACCTTACTGGTGGGTGCAGTAGATATACTTCATGATACTAATGTGTGCTTTGATAATTTTCTGCTTAATAAGTGTAAGCATTCAAGGAGATTGTGTATAAATGTATACAGAAGTAATACAACTGGTCATCTCTCACTAGTTTAAGTGCTGGTCATTCACTTGATACTCTGACCTCCACCCCTCCGGCTAGGGTGTGGTGCCTTACTGAGTTAAACCATCTTGTACATGAATGGGTTCACAGGTAAGTACAAGGCTAGCTACCTTTGCAAGCCATTTTAAGCCTAGCCAATTTTACTCAAAGGTAAGAATCAAACCCTGTACCTTATGTCTATGAGACAAACACCTTACCCATCATGCCAACCTCCAGTCTCAAACCTCTGATACAGCCAAGTCTGACCTTAGATGAATTTGAGCCTTGTTGTCCAGCATCTCCCACAACACATTCCAAGTGTCCCCCATGTTTCATAGGTTTATATGTAATTACTAGGCTAGTTATTTTTTTAAGCCTTCCCAGTTCTCAAGGGGTGAGAATCAAACCCTATACCTTGTGCCTGTGAGGTAAACATCTTAACCACTATGCCACCCCATAACCCTCAGTTAATACTGTGGGGAAAAAGCCATTGTCTTATATTATTATCACACTAATAAATATTTTCTGGCCAACACAAACAAAATCCTTTCTTTACAAAATTGTCTGCATATGTTTTGAGTACTAAGGTAGTATCTTCTATACATGAAATTATGGGTCAAGGCAAATATTTTTTGATTGTTTGTGTACAAATACATACAGTTATATACATGAAAAAAATAATTGTAAGTGTACACCTGCAGATGTGCATCAGTAAATTACAGACATATATCTGTATACTTGCAAACATTTCTTTACTGATAATATACTTTTGTATTTATAAACAAACATATGTTATCAAACAATCCATATTTGCAGACAGATGCAATTGTGTTTACAGATATGTTTATGCTTTCTTATGTATTATAACCTTATAAAAGAATACAGAATTCAGTTACACATATTTCTTCTAACATTTACCTTTATTTATGCAACATTTGTATAGTTTATTATTTAGACCTATGTTTGAAATGATAGCGAATACTTACTATAGAATTCTCGCCTTCTCCCCATCACCTGATCTACTTTCTCAGCCAGCTGATCAGGCCTATGCTTCTGTAAGTCATCATATCTGTGTCAGCATTGGTGGCCAGAGCAGGTGATCCCTGTCAGGGTTCACAGGTGCTCACACAACTCCTGTCAGATGTCAATCTTTTTCCAATCTGAAATGCTTACACAGGATTTGATCTTATCCAGGTACGAGTCCCTAACAAGGTAGAACATAATTTTGGTCTCTTTATCAGACCAGCTTGGAGCTCAGCCTCAAGCCTTCACAGGTGTTGAATCATCATCAGAAGTGATAGTACTAGAATGAAGAAAGTATGATCAGGGCTGTGCTCTACAGATTTAGAACAACTCACTGTGGGGTGTGACATCACCCTAACCAAACCCAGTTAGCAAGAAGGAGCATTTCACCTGGTAATGTCATTATTGGCAAACGTAGTTTTACTAAAAATGATCACAACATTATTTTTTCTGGGGGGACTCATTCAAATTTCATTTATATGTTCAGTAAAATGTATTAATGAAGTCATATTTTTTTACCTTACCTACCACTGTTAATGCTTGTGTGCCTTGCAGTTGCTACCTTTTTGGAAAATTACACCTGAATGTCAGGAAGAAATCATTTCTTTCTACAATCCTTCTGCAGTGTAGCAGCAGTATTGTATTTATTTATTTATTTATTTATTTCATTTGTTTATTTACTTTTGCTGAAATTAATCCTATTGTGTGCCAGTAACAACTTTTAGTAAATGTTGATTGATTTTAGGTGATAAACTGTGTCAGATGGTGTTAAATGGGCAAGGATTATGCTTTATGGTTGAGCAAATCGACATGCATATAATTCCATTTTCCCTTTTCTAAATATTGTTACCTGAGAGAATAAATGAGGTTATCCACGCATTCCTTCTGACTTCTAGGGATTGCTGGAGACTGTGACAGACTCTGACACTATTCTTGGTGCATTCAGGAATACATGGGTCCACATTCACAACTACCCAAGGTCTGGTTATGCTCATAAGTTGCCTTCACATTCACTTATTACTGTGATTCATGGAGATAAGTATTAAAAGGCCTATCTCCTTTCTACTATACATTTTACTCCTTCTGGAAATTGGGAATATGAAGTTTATTTGGAATTGATTTTATGATTAACTTTATAGTAATCTTATAGTAATTTTATAATTTTATAGCATTAAATAGGAATGTTAGCAACTGGACAGATAGACAGATTAATGGACATCTTTAGATCACACGATTGGCAAAGTTCTCTCTCCCTCTCCCGTTTTTTTCTTTCTTTTTTTCTTTCTTTTATTTCTTCTTTCTTTTTTCTTCCGTTTTCCCCCTTTTTCCCCTTCTTTTCTCTTCTCTTTCCTTTTCGTTTGTTGCATTTAACACCTAGTATTAGTGTTGATGATGATATTGGCAATTGACACGTGCCCTGGATGTGACTTATGGTAAACAAGATATTTTGAACTTTATAGCCCATTCAACCTATTGTCTTGGTTGCTAGCCTATAATGTGATGGCCACTCTGCTAGATATCCATACTCATCTGACCTGAACTCTTAATTTCAATCTTAATTGATAACTGAGTCAGGATAAGTTTGATTTAACAGGGAGATATACAATAGAGATACACTTTGATTTGGAATATAAGAAAATATAAGAAATAATAAGATGTGATGAACCTAAATTCTCCAATAATTCTTCTAGTTTAGTATAGAATTGAACCTCTTATTGGGAGATACCCGGAATAGGTGTTGGTTCAGTTAGATAATAGTGACAAAGTGGATAAGAGAAACTGACAGCCTCAATGAGTTACCAGTTCTAATTTTTGACGGTCCAGCACTATTCACACCTTAATCACCAGAAGTGTTTTTAGACAATTTTAGACATTTTCATTTTTAATTTTTAATTTTAATCTTAATGGTATGAAGAGGTTCACCATTTATGAAATGTGATTGGTTAGTTTGTCTACTCATTTTTGTCTCATACCATTATTAGTATTGCTATAGTCTTCAAACTATTAATATTAATATTTATATCCACATTAATATTAATTTTATCTTGTTTTGCGCACATGTATATTCCACATACAGACACTTGTCATACATGTCACGCGTCTAGAAGATCCCCGTTGAAATATGGTTTAAGAAGAGATAATGGTGGATGGAGTCAGAGATAATGCTTATTTTTGAAGTCTCTGACTTCAGTGTGGTGCCTTACCCTAACTTCTACAACCAACATACTTGGTTATGCACAATGCGATGTATGATTATTGAGTTTTATTGCAGACAGCATTTTTCTTCTTTTTTCTTCTTTCACGCTTGCACAATGCGGAGTATGAATGTTGTTCGTTACCTCTGACCGGACATTGTTTTGATATGTTCGATGAAGGATGATTTTTACAAATGATGTATTAATCGACTCAGCTATGTACATGGATTAAATGTCCGTTCTGATCTACCTTACAACAAGTAGAACGTAATTTCATGGCATCGCTATTTTAATGAATTAGGCACTAAAGATGCATTTAACAGGTTGTGCGGGTATTGCTATCTTTATGGATTAGGAGTTAGATGTGTTCTTAATAGATCATGATCTATGTTCGTAGGGCTTTGTTTGCGTTAATAACAAAAAGAAAAAATGTTGAGAGCACAAGCCATGTACATACTGATTTTGTCTTACCTTGTTTTATTTTATTTTATTTTGTTTTGCTCAATTACAAGTTACAAAAATTGAATGTATTGCAATGGTTTTAAGAATAGGGACGTATTTCACCTTAAGTAATCAAGTAGTGTTATAATGGAGTAATTGTATTATTGATAACAACTGCTTGTTATGATGTGTATAAAAGGGGTCGAGTTGTGTGCTTTAAACTGTATCTGAAGAAGCATGCAAGACGCATGTGAAAGCGCTTATTCTGTATTTGTTCGATTGGAATAAAGGATTTATAATTTTTGAAGAATCCAGTGTTTCTCGTGGTGTGTCCTGATAGTTTTGTTTGCTGAATTCACTTATTACTGTGATTCATAGAGATAAGTATTAAAAGGCCTATTTTATATATAGAATGCATAAATGACGCTGAATTAAAACAAATAAGTGTAACACCACAATATTAAGTTTAGATTACTTGAGTTAGGTAGCAAATGGCTAAGAAAACTGTAGACATTTTAAAGTAAGCAATAAATATTAGAACTATTGCAAATTAATATCAAACAGTTCAAAATGATGTTTGATTACTGGGTTTACTTGAAAAAATGTATACTCTGCTGATACGATGGACAGAGTTGGATTACTTATGTAAATACTGTAAAACTATCATTTCTAGATGAAACTTCATTACAGAAATAGAGGAAATGTATAATGATCACTGAGATAGATAAGTTATTTTGCTGACATTTGGTGATTGTGCACTTATGGTTGAAATGTGGTGATTTAATTGTGAAGTACTAAAGTGTCAAGGGTGTTTGTTGGCATAACATTCACATGTGATTACAGGGAGATTTTTTTGAGTGTCACTGCTGAATGAAAAATAATATTATGAATACAAGAAAGAGGTAGGTGAAGGATGGATCTGTTAGCAAACTGTTGTTGTGAACGTATTCATGATGCAAATATTACTTGACTGGAATGAGAGTCTGTACATGTATATCATTCTGAGTTTTGTATCACATAACCTTTGTGTTTTTTTTTTAATGTAGTGATAGCAGGCATGCTTTTGTTATTGTGTTGTTTGACTGATGATTACATCAAAAGTTTTTTTTGTGTATGACTCTGGCATATTGTTTTAAGTGCAATAATGATGTAAAACCAGTGACTAAGGCAGGAAAAAGGATAATTTAACCATGAGAAGAACAGCATTGTCATGGCAGCCCTTAGGACATATGGAAAATGTAAAGCTGAGAGGGCAAATGCCTGGAATCAAGTGCTATTGTGGGAGAAACTGCACATTATCACAATGCAAGAAGATAGCAAATGATATGGTTGGATGTGAAAGAACCAAGGCAAGGCAGAATGCAATTGCCCATACCAGTACTGTGGGGGAACCTCTTACACTTATCCCCATAACACCTGATGAGGAATACCTCCTCTCCATTTGAGGGGATGACTGTAACACAGAAGATGATGGGACAGGAATAATCAGAGGTGGTGTGGACACTGGCTATTACCGTCTGTAGCAGGAACAATAGTATCACATATATATATAGAGAATTAAATGCTGATATGGAATGATTACATTTAGCACACGACAATTACTATTAACAGGTGAACCCTTTGTTTCTACACATAATGTAAATGAAGGCAGTGTGCATGGTAAGTGCCCCCCCCCCCACACCTCCTTACTCAATATACAGTAGAGTATGCTACTTCTTTATTAATAATGTATTCATTTTTTACAGGGTCAGCAGTGGAAACAAACATTTCCACTATAACTATACATTCAGAGGATATCAACAGCAAAAATGGCTTTTGATGATGATGATGATGATAAAACAGTTATATTTATAATGTAGCCTGGGGAAAGTAGCACACAGTCCCCAAGTTTAATGAAAGGATCTCACACCGCACAACATGTCAGTAACTCTGCAGGAAGTGACAGTGCACCTCTACACCAGCATCTTCAAAACCTAGAAAAACATTTTCAGGATGATGGCAGAAAGTCAGAGGTAATAGTGTCCATGGTGACACCTTTACAAAGGGGTTTCAGGCACAGGAAGTTGTCACAGCCACTCCAGCAAGCATGTAAAACACTGACTGCCCATCAGCAAATGTGTCCTGACATTGTTAATGTTCACAGCACTGCACAGAGAGTCAGCTGGAAATGGTCAGAGTCGTCCACTGTGTATGTAGGATTTCCAGCATGACATGGGAATGGCACAGGGTAGCTTAATGCCATGATACTACTGATAGATTGTATGCTGGCATATCAAGCATCCGTGGCCAAGTCCATGTATACAGTAGTTAGCAGCTATCAAAATCAAGTAGGAGTCAGCCTTGGAAGGGAAAAAAGACATACTATCCGGATGTGTGGGGCTGATCACATAAGACTACAAGTATTTCTCATGAAAGTACTGTAATTAGTAGACAGGGAGGGAGTTGAGCACAACAGATTTCATGCAGGCTAAGTCAGCATTCATCTATACCTAGCAGAACCTCTAATTCGAGGTGTGGATCACATACCCACAGCACTGCCAGATTGGTATCTGCAGTATCACCTACATCAAGTAGGTCATGACATCAGGCCAACTTACCATCCAGCTCAAGTGAGAGACCCTCTTCAAAATCCCTTACACCATAACCTAGCCATTCTTTAAGAGATGTGTGACACATTTTACATTGACCAGCTCTGATTCAAGAGTGACATTTCTGTCACTTACAATTTGACTTTCACACAGATATATCATTGTTTAACTGAAAAGGAAATAAGATATTAAATAAAGTAAAAAACTGTGTATAATTAGGACATTTTCCAACTACATGATTTTCATTCCTATAAAGGTATTGCTTAAAACCTCATGGAAATTTGGAAAGAAAGCTGTATGTTATAGCATAAGATTGCAGTGATTAACATCATTAATGCTCTGTGCTTTACCATTGTTACAGCTAGCAATTACCTACAGCTTAAAAGCAGTAATGCACAAATATTCAGAGAAACACTAAAAAGAAAATTAATGATTAAAATGAGCATCCAGCCATGTAAAATAACACTGCTGCTGCGTCACCCTCACCACTGCACAAATGATGACATTTTTGTCCCTGAAGACATAAATTATTGCATATGACAAAAATGAAATAATTTGATATGCAGTAACTTAACAAAGAACAATGTGATATTTTTTCATTCTTTGCAAGGTATTAACTCATCCTAAAGATCGAAATAATAATTCTTATTAAATGTACCACTTCAGGAGATTCAGTGCTTGCATACTTAGGTGCAACACCTCAACAGAATGCATTGTGTGAAGTACTTAAAAATGTGATTATTCCTTATATAATGGCTTACAACATCACTAAACAGGAGTCAGTGAGCACTCAGGCATGACTTTTACAAACAATAATAGTAGCTGTTCTGAAAAAAAAAAAAATTATATATTTTTTTTTTTTTCTTCAAAGATGAGAGGGAATGTCTGATGAAAAATGACAACACACCATGCACTACACAAAACAACCCAGGGGCCAAAGGTATCACTGCATACACCAGTTATACTGATTTTTTTAACAGGATAGGAAACACTAACCTGAATGTTATGATCCATTGTTCTGAACTAGATGCCACCTCTTTACCTGTGCCATATGCCATGCACAAGCCTGCAGCATGGATTCACTTTCAACTGCTGCCAGCTAGTCATCATCACTCATATATGAAGTGGAACTGGGAGCAGCAGTGACAGCATGGGTCACTACACCAGACTGACACATGATCATGTTATGCAAAATGCAACATGCAGTAAACATCCTGCATGTAGTAGCTGGATCATAGTGAAGGGCATCCTAAGACTCATCTAGGCCAAAGACCCTCTCAGTAACAATGCAGTTTGGAACAGGGCTGTGTTGTGACTGTGTTCAGCAAGTCCACTTGGATTTCTCACTAGTGTCATGATCCGTGGCTCCAGTGGATATCCAGCATCACCTAAAAGAAAAAAAAAGAGAGAGAGAGAGAGAGAGAGAGAGAGAGAAAGTCGAGACAAACCAAAGAAAAGGTGGTTTTGTATTTAGTAATACATTTTACTGTGAATAACTGCTTAAAAGAAAAACAAATAAAACCCACCTCCCAGCTCCCAGTGCCCCTGTGGTAGCAATACATTCTCACTAAGATGCTTAAATATGTTTGTCTACTCTGAATCAAGTATCTCAAAATTATAGTGACTTATTCTCTGTCAATATCCCTGCCCTCTTGGCTGGCAAACATCACTGGGCTCAGGTGGTTTTGGCTTGACTAAGATTAGCAGCTCACACCAGAAAATGCAAGTGACAGCATTATAATAATATGGATTGCAAACTTGATAGGAAAGGTGTGATTCTACCTTTTGTAATGAATCTGCAGGCAGCATAGAAATGTGTGAAATTCTGATTATGAATCTCAAATAGACAGGAAAAGGACTCATTAGCATATGCTGCTTTAAATAATTTTTCATTTGCATGTCATTATAGCTATATGCTTATGCCTATTCATGGATCTTGTGTGTTAGTGTAAATGGCCTATATGAATCATGCCTATGCTGTGGAAATGTGCAGATAGAATTTATACATTCACGTAATGACTATGAATATCACCTGTAGTTGTCTAACATATCACAGGTATAGCTGTTTAACGCATCACAGTTGTAGTTCTTTATCACATCACAGATATAGGGACGCTTGTTTAACAGGTCACAGATATAGTTGTTTATCAAAAATCCAGTCAGTTAACACATCACAGAAATAGAAACACTAGTTTAAAATATTATAGATTTAGTTGCTTATGACATCACAGATGTCAGAACACTTGTTTAACATATCACATTTGCAGGAACATTTTTAACACATCACAAATGTAGTTATTTAACACCATAGATGTAGGAACACCAACCTGACACATTACTTACATAATTGTTTAATACATTTCAGATTAAGATGTTTAACATAGCACAGATGTACGGATACTTGTGTAACAAGTCATAGATGTAGGAACATTTGTTTCATTCAACAGATGCAGGAACATGTTTAACACATCACAGGTATAGCTGTTTAACAGATCACGGTTGTAATTATTCAACATATCACAGATGTTGGAACATGTATTTAACACATCACTGTAGTTGTTTAACACATCACAAATGTAGTTGTTTGGCACATTATAGATGCAGTTGTCTAAAGCATCATAGATGTAGGAGCACTTGTTAACAGATCACAGTTATAGCTGTTTAACACATCACAGGTGTGGGAACACTGGTTTAACATCACATACATAATGAACACATCACAGATCTGGTTGCTTATATCACAGATGTTGTTTTACACATCACAGATATAGCAACACTTGTTTAACGGTTTCACTTTGAAACCTCGAGAGACTGAAATGTCGAATTTCAGTATTTCGAGACCATAAGAGTGAAAGTGCAGAAAAACAAAAAACCAGAACACCGACATCTAAAATATTGAAAATAACAAATCAAAATGAATGCCCAACCCTCCTACATAAATGCACAAAAACAACAAAAAAATACACATAACACTAGCATACATTTAAGCAGGGGGGGGCAAGTCCCCCTGCACCCCCCACACCCCCGCAACCTATATATACCAACTCTGAGGTCACACTAACACAAAAAAAAAAAAATCAAAGCTAATGTAATGCTCCCTACTCTCCCATTGCACACTGTTATCCTTATCTCATGAGAAACATACACACGACATATATACAAAACACACCACTTCCAACACTTAAACACACACACACTTACCTATCTACCCTAACCGACTTCTAAAACTTCCCAAAAAAGTACACCAAACCACATTTCTACGCAAAACCCTAACAAACTGCAAACCTATCTGAATCTCTGCACATAACCACAGGTTGGCCACCATCTTTCCTACCTGTACACCACTACACCTTAAAGAGACAGCATACCATGAAGAGCAGAACACACCACACCTACTACAAATTCAACAAACTAATATTTGACAAGATGCAGTCTCAAGCAACTGCGCTTTCACTCTTATGGTCTCGAGATACTGAAATTCAACATTTCAGTATCTCCAGGTTTCAAAGTGAAACCTGTTTAACATATATAAGCTGTAGTAGTCATTTAACATGACAAAGACGTAGAAATACTTGTATAACAGGACACTGATATAGGACTATTTGTTTAACACATGACAGATGTAGGAACATGTTTAATACATCACAGATGGAGGAACACTTGTGTAACAAATCACAGATGTAGTTGTTTAACACATCACAGATGTAGGAATACTCGTATAACAGATCATAGATGTTGGAATACTTGTATAACACATCACAGATGTAGGAATACTTGTTTAAAACATCACAGATGTAGTGATTTAACATCACATTTGTTGTTTATCATATCACACATAGAAACATTTGTACAACAGAACACAGATGCAGATTTATTTATATAACAGGTCACAGATGTACAAATACTTGTATAACAGATCACAGATACAGGAATACTTGTATAACGCATCACATATTTAGGGGCACTTGTACATTCAAGGCTGCAGATAGCACCCCAGCAGTGCAAGGTTACACTGCCTCTCACACATTCAGACCACCATCTGAAAAGAAGAAAACAAAAGGAGGAGGTGTTTCTAATTACATACAAAACAACACCACAAGATCGGTCAAGCAGGGTGACTCACTTGAGCTACTCCATGCCCAGCTGACCACAGGCAAAATCCTTGACCATATCATCGCTAGCTACAGGTCCTCAACAATGAACTATAAACCACTCCACATACATGAAGTTACTAGAATCACTTACCATTCAGCTCAACACACTACTCATGGGTGATTTTAACTACCCCTCCATAAACTGAGAAACATATGCAACCACAAATAGGTAGGCTCAAGGATTCCTGGACTTTGTCAGTGCAAATGCTCTGGAACAGCTGGTCTGCAGTCCCACTACGGGCTCAAATATCCCTGACATAGTACTTACAAAGATGGGAGGGCATTGTATCCCCCCAGTGTAATGTCCTCATTGGTAAGATAGGACCATAAATTGGTTTCATTTGAAATAAATGTAATGGTAAAAATCCCATCAAACCCTAAAACCCTAAATAATTTTTCCAAGGCAAATTACCTTCTATTAAGTGATAGCATAAATAATTTTAAAGGTCCAAAATCCTTTAACCCCGAAAACATGAAAGCCTATGCAGATGTATACATGAATGCCCTATGCAGCCACTTAAACGACTGCATAGAAAAGGCAGAATCTGACTGAACTAAACCCAGAGCTAGCCATAAAAACAAGTCACCCTGGTGGACCTCTGACATAAATAGAATATAGAACAGAAGGAAGAAATTTCTATTCAGAAGCAAGTGGGAGGGTGCACAATGGAGAAATAAATCCCTCATTAGTCTCAGCAGGAAAATCAGAGAACTAGTCAAGTCCTCAAAAGCTAAATATGAGACTCAAACAGGCTCCCAAGGAATGGATTACCACAAAGCATTTTAGTTATGTCCAAAATCTTAAGGGAAACACTCAACAATGCAATGTGCTGAGTTGGCTGTATGTGACACTACCTATACTCAGCCAGAAGAAATAGCAAACCTGCTGGCTGATAAATTCAGCTCAGATTTCACACCCTCATCACCTCCGGTCACTCCGTATGAAATAAACCATTTTTATAGCTTGAAACATGACGTACTGGACCCAGTCACATTTCTATTTAACCACATTCTCAAAACAGGTTTTGTCCCAGTAGAGTGGAGGACAGTGACAGTTATCCTTCTGCACATGGGGGGACCAACAATGGACCCAGGAAACTACTGACCCATAGGTCTGACTAGCTTCATATGCAAGGCTATGGAAAGGACAATCTTGAACCTGATTAACAATGACATAAGAAATCTCCAGACTCTAGAGCCCACCCATTTCAGCTTCATCAAGTGCAGGTCTTGTCTGGTCAATCTGGCGGACTTCTGTGAGAAGGTCACCAAGGCCATGGATGAGGGAAAGACAGTGTACACTGCCTATCTTGACCTGGCCAAGGTACTTGACACAACACTCCACCTTGGTATTATAGACAAACTCACAATGTTGGGCATAAACCTCTATGCCATCAGATGGATAGCCAAATGGCTCTTGGATATGGCACATGTTATCAGAGTGGAGAAATCCACATCCAGCAAAAGGCCAGTCAACAGTGGAGTACCAAAGGGCTCAGTGCTGAGCCCCATCCTGTTTGGGATATACTTCTGAGATGTCAAAGCAAATGTAGGTGGCCTTTGGCTGACCATGTTTGCTGATGACTGAAAGTTGAGGGCAATCATTAACTCTCCAAATGATGCTGATATCCTATAGAGAGGACTGATGCAGACTAATGACTGGTGTCAGAGCCATGGCCTCAAACTAAATGTGAAGAAATACATAATAACACCCTTTGGGAAATCAAATACCCCTGAAAATTACAACATAGCACCCCCCTAAAAGTGGACCAAGTGATGACAGATCTGGGTACTCAGCATATGTGGCTCAGCTTATAAGTAAGGGTGTGGCATCTAGATCTAAGGATGTCATATTAATACTGTACTCAGCCCTCATCAGACCAATAATCGAGTACAATGTACCCAATTGCATGTACCTCACCAGGCACCTGCAACAGCTGGAGCATCCTCAGAGGTTTCTCACCAAACAAATACAAGGTATAACCAGCATGTCATATGCAGACTGATTAAAAGCCCTATCAATGTATTCAGTTTCCTACTTATTACTGAAAGGTGATCTTTTTCTGACCTACAAGTTAGTCTCTGACCCAGCCCTGATGGAACTGCTGCATATTTGTACAACTAACAACTCAAGGGTTACCCACTCCAAGGATCTAAACCTGATCTCTGGCATGAATAGATCATGCTGGAGAGATAGACATGTGTCCCAGAGATTGCCCCTCCTCTGGAATAGGCTTCTTATACACATGAAGCAGAGCCCCTAAATGACCATCTTTAAATGCAATCTGAACCAATGGATGGGAAATCACAAATTTAGTCCTGGTGTGGCACCCATGTCCCTTATGGACAGAGGCAGTCTATAAACATTGTCAAAACCCAGCATGCTGACCCCTGTTATCTTTCATCTAGGTATAGAAAATTGGCTAAAATCTGTGTAAAACATGGTAGGCTTGTTAAGGGCTCTCGAGACATTATCTTAGTGATCTCCTATGGACGTATGAACCTATAACACATCACAGATGTAGAAATACTTGTATAACAGGTCACAGATGTAGGAGTACTTGAATAACAGATCACAGATGTAGGAGTACTTGAATAACAGATCACAGATGTAGGAGTACTTGTATAACAGATCACAGATGTAGGAATACTTGAATAAGAGATCATAAATGTTGGGATCCTTGAATAACAGATCACAGATGTAAGAGTACTTGTATAACAGATCACAGATGTAGGAGTACTTGCATAACAGATCACAGATGTAGGAGTACTTATATAATACATCCCAGACCATCAGGGTGGTGCCTAATTGTTAAAAGAATGCTGTAGCTGCACCTCCAAATAAACAGGGATCCAGGAAACCCCATGATCAACTACAGGTAGATTTGTCTACTTAGTACCACCACTAAGTACTGTACATTAATTATTTAATTATTCACTTAATGCCAAAGGCATCTTGTCCTGACAGTGATATTTCTGTTTTTCTGTTTTTCTTCTAGTCTTTCTATCTGATAATCTTCCATTTCCAGCTGTTGCCCTTGCTTGACCACAACAGCAGACAGCCTACCTGGTCTGCCTTAAAGTGCATTTAACATTCCACTTTCCTTTATCCGTTCCTTCCCCTCAGCCTTTCTTCACCTGTTACATGTCCTGCTAAATCTTTCTCTATATTTCCTCACCACCATTCACTCCTGTAATCCATTCCATGTGTCCAAAGCCTTCCTTCTGAAGAAGTACTTTCAACGATTCAAGGAGTGCTTGGTTCCTCCAGTTTGCTGCTCATGCCCACCTCTTCCCCTTCCTGATGAGGGAATTCCTTCCTATTTCCATAGCATGGTTTTATGCCCCCTTGGCACAATCTCATCAGGTTTGTTTAGAGAAGGGCTCCAGCTCCCTACTCCCTTATTGTACTCATTCAACTCCATCACACTTACCCTTCTGATGGATGTCCTCTGCACTCCTTCCAACATTCTAAGGTTCGGTGCCCTTTCCCTGTCTGGCCTTGAGAACTACACACAGAATTCAAGGAGTGGCCTGAACAGACTGCAGAAGAGAAGGAGAATTACCTCCTTTTTCTGGAGTCTGTCCTGTGAATTCACTTCAATATTGTATTTGCTGCTTCCACGGCCTCTCTCTCTGCTACAGCAGCTGTTGCTAGTCAACCCTAGTTGCTCCAGTCAAATGCTACCACTCACAGGCTGATACTCACCCCACAGTTGTTGTCGTCCAGGTGCAGGACATTGGATTTGTCTATACAGAACCTCTTCTGCTGTCTTTCTACCCCTATAGCTAGCCTTTCCATATCATTATTGGATTCCTGCCCCCATCATCCACTGATGTGTCTCTCTTTGCATCATCTGCAAAGATACTGATCTATTTTCTGTTCCCTTAACTATGTGTGAAATAAACCCAGCAAAGAGCACTGTACCAATATAGACTCCTGTACCCCTCCAATAGTCAGCTTTTTTTTTTATTCTAGACATTTTTTCTTCACACAAGGCTTTGTGTCTCACCCTTCAACTGTGCAACAATCCAGTTCCTCACTCTCAGTCATACTCATTTCATACCTACCTTTGTGAGGCTGAGTCCAGGGTCATAGTGAGATTCAGGTAGACCATATCTACTGATACTCCCTTGGCAATTTCTACAGTTATCCAGCTACATAACTTTATCAAGGTTGACTGGCAGCTCTTTCCGGCCATGAGCCTATGGCAGTTGTTGGCATAGAGATTGCTGTTCTGTAGGAAAACAACTAATCTTTCATTCAGGACTCTTTTTATGGGGCTCCTGACACTATTAGGTTAGGATGCATTTACTTTCTCAGATTTTTTCTGCCCTACCCACCTTGTACAAGGGTTCCATGCTTGCTGCCTTCTAGTCCAATGACACTTCTATGCTGAACAGTGATCTGTTGAAGTTCTCCATCAGTGGAGCTGCCAGCCCAGTAGTCAGATTTTTTAGGGCTCTGGGAGGTGGCCAGTCTGGTTTCTGTGCCTAAGTTCTACTTAGGACAGTCAGTTCCATCTCGACATTTTAGGACAGCCAGTTCCATGTCCACATTTTAGGACAGCCAGTCCCATCTCTACATTTTTTGACAGCCAGCTCCATCTCTACATTGTGGGCAGACAGTTCCATCTCTAAATTTTAGGACAGCCAGCTCCATCTCTACATTTTAGGACAGCCAGTTCCATGTCTACATTTTGGACAGCCAGCTCCATCTCTACATTGTGGGCAGACAGTTCCATCTCTAAATTTTAGGACAGCCAGTTCTATCTCTACATTTTTAGGGCAGCCAGCTCCATCTCTTCATTGTGGGCAGACAGTTCCATCCCTACATTTTAGGACAGCCAGTTCCATCTCTACATTTTAGGACAGCCAGCTCTGAGTATACATTTTGGACAGCCAGCTCCATCTTTACATTCTGGGCAGACAGTTCCATCTCTACATTTTTAGGACAGCCAGCTTCATCTCTACATTGTGGGCAGACAGTTCCATCTCTACATTTTAGGACAGCCAGTTCCATCTCTACATTTTGGACAGCCAGCTCCATCTCTACATTGTGGGGAGACAGTTCCATCTCTACATTTTTAGGACAGCCAATTCCATCTCTACATTATGGGCAGACAGTTCCATCTCTACAATCTCTACATTTTAGGACAGCCAGTTCCATGTCTAAATTTTGGACAGCCAGTTCTATCTCCATATTTTAGGACAGCCAGCTCCATCTCTACATTGTGGATAGCCAGCTCCATCTCTACACTGTTGGCAGACAGTTCCATCTCTACATTGTGGGCAGACAGTTCCATCTCTACATTTTAGGATAGCCAGCTCCATCTCTACATTTTAGGACAGTCAGTTCTATCTCTACATTTTAGGACAGCCAGCTCCATCTCTACATTGTGGGCAGACAGTTCCATCTCTACATTTTAGGACAGCCAGTTCCATCTCTACATTTTAGGACAGCCAGTTCCATGCCTACATTTTAGGGCAGCCAGCTCCATCTCTACATTTTGGACAGCCAGTTCTATCTCTACATTTTAGGACAGCCAGCTCCATCTCTACATTTTGGGCAGCCAGTTCCATCTCTACATTTTAGGACAGCCAGCTCCATCTCTGCATTTTGGACAGCCAGCTCCATCTCTACATTTTAGGACAGACAGTTCCATCTCTACATTTTAGGACAGCCAGTTCCATCTCTACATTTTAGGACAGCCAGTCCCATCTCTACATTTTAGGGCAGCCAGCTCCATCTCTACATTTTAGGACAGCCAGCTCCATCTCTACATTTTGGACAGCCAGCTCCATCTCTACATTTTAGGACAGACAGTTCCATCTCTACATTTTAGGACAGCCAGTTCCATCTCTACATTTTAGGACAGCCAGTCCCATCTCTACATTTTAGGGCAGCCAGCTCCATCTCTACATTTTAGGACAGCCAGCTCCATCTCTGCATTTTGGACAGCCAGTTCCATCTCTGCATTTTGGACAGCCAGTTCCATCTCTACATTTTAGGACAGCCAGCTCCATCTCTGCATTTTGGACAGCCAGTTCCATCTCTACATTTTAGGACAGCCAGCTCCATCTCTGCATTTTGGACAGCCAGTTCCATGTCTACATTTTAGGGCAGCCAGCTCCATCTCTACATTTTGGACAGCCAGCTCCATCTCTACATTTTAGGACAGACAGTTCCATCTCTACATTTTAGGACAGCCAGTTCCATCTCTACATTTTAGGACAGCCAGTCCCATCTCTACATTTTAGGGCAGCCAGCTCCATCTCTACATTTTGGGCAGCCAGTTCCATCTCTACATTTTAGGACAGCCAGTCCCATCTCTACATTTTAGACAGCCAGCTCTATCTCTACATTTTCATGCTGTTGCCTGCATGCATTCCTTCATTATTTCCCCACTCTCTTCCATATCTCTCTCCAAGCAAGGCATTATTTCCAGCCATTCCATCTTGAAGACTTATATGAATTAAATCTATAAAAAGCCTTAGCATCCCTTATTTTTCTTGGATTTTTATTCCACGGCATGGAAATCCTCTGTACCATTATTCCATCAGTCTTATCTGTGCTGTTGATGTGCAGCTTAAGGAGCCATATGAGTGAATATTTTAGACATTACATGAAATACAAAACTAAATTAGACAATTATCAGTGAATCTTCTCTTGCGTTTTATATGACATAGAGCTTATCCTTCTGTGCTGTACAGGTTGTAAATAAATGTAATATTAGGGCTTTTAAAGAATGAACTTGATCTTAAAGTGCTACAGAAATAGTGCTAAACAATTTTATAGTGATGATATCTAATCTGAACAAGTTGCATTTTTAACGGATGATGTCTGAAGAGAGAGAATTCTGATTTATAAGTGGATGTTATTTATTTTAACTTAAGTAGGGCATTTGACAGAGTGATAGATGGCAAACTAAAAGCCAAGCTGTGGGACTTAATATAAATAAATACATTGCTTTACATATGATTTATTAAAACCTCAAGACTATTTAGTCAATGACCAAGTGCACCTTAGCAATACACACCCTTTGACTTTGTCTTCCTTCTCAAGAAGTGGAGGCTATTTAGTCCCAGGGTAAATTTAAGTGCACCCATCCAATCACTGGGCTTAAATTTGAAGGAGGATATTAAATTGCATTACTTAACATGCAGAGGAAGTGTATTCCACAGAAGGGGGTGCACTGGGAGATGAATTTGTATCTCCATATTAAGTTTGTTGATATGTTGAGTGAGGTACATACCAAAGGGGGCATTGTACTCTACAATGGGTCTCATCGGTGTTGAGTACAGGACAACAATAACATCTTTGGCTCTAGATGCAATACTTTGCCTATTAGTTATGCTAAGAAGAATGATTTCCTGACTTCACTTATCACCTGATGACTAAAGGAGAGGGAACTATCAACCCAAGTGCCTAAGTCCCTGACTACCTTTTTGTTTTTAAAAAGGACATGTGAGCTATACTGCATAAAATGAACAATTTCTGCTTTCTGAAAGAGATGATACTACACATTTTAGCATTCAGTCTAAGCCCATTATTCATACTCCAAGAATCAACTAGTGTGAGCTCTTTCTTTAAAGTACAGATATCTAAGGGGGTTTTAACAATTATGCCCAGTTTGCAGTTGTTTGCAAATCTGGTTAATAAAATGTCCTGGTCATCATTTTTGAGTTCAAAGAAGTAGATGCCAAACAGGGGCGGGCCCAGTATAGATCCCTGAGGAACTCCACTGGTTACCTTACCATTATTTAAAGAGGCACCCATCAAACAAAACTACATGGGATCTGTCCTTCAGCCAATTGTCTGTCCATCTTACCACATAAGGATTTATGTTTAAGAATGATGGTGTCCCTACACATCTAGCATGAAGTATGGTATTGAATGGCTTCCCCAGATCAAGATAATGCTGTATGGATGACATGACCACTGTCTGCAACTTGCACAAACTTCTTAAAAATATTAGGTGGGTTCAACAGTTGTGACCTTCCTTTAATGAAGCCAGACTGCTGGAGGTCAAGCCTGATGAGGTTCTTGATATCATTATTAATGAGATTAGTTATGATATGCTCCTTAACTTTACAGGTCTAGATTGTAAAGGTCATTGATCTGTAATTCCCAGTGTCCATGGTACAGCCACTCTGATGGATGGGGATCATCAAAGTATGCAAGATTCAGGAATAAAGCTGTGGCCAACCTCAGGTTGAACAGTTTAAGGAGAGGTTTGTCAAGAGCCTGTTTGATGCTGTCGAATAAGTACCCAATTATGTTGTCAGGACCCCTGGAGGAAGTGGTTTTGGCTTTAGAGAACATCTTAAGCCATGGAGGAATTGGTTTTGGTTTTATAGAACACTTTAAGCCATGGGGGGAGTGGTTTTGGTTTTAGAGAACAATGTAAGCCATGGAGGAAGTGGTTTGGTTTTAGAGAACTCCTTAAGCCATGGAGGAAGTGGTTTCAGTTTTAGAGAACACCTTAAGAACATGTCCCTTAGTGATGTAAGGAGATGTATGGGATTGTGGGGTGACTGGTATTTAAACAGGAATTTCAAGGGTAAAGTTAGCAGAGAAAGCATTTGTTAATATGTCTGCAATGTCAATGGGATTGGGGTAGGGTCCTATTAAGGAACAACTCAGAGTGATGTGGAGTGTATTTTCTTACTTTTCTAACATAATTAAAAAGTGGTTTACAATTACCCTTCACTTCAGATGCTACTGTCCAGTCATAGTTTGCTTCACTGGTCTTTATAGTGCTTTTCAGTTTCTTGTTGACATTCTTGGTGCTATCCTCATTCCGAGGAGTTTTAGCCTTACAGTACAGTTTAAGGAGTTTTTCTTACTTGTTAATCAGGTTGTTAATGTCAGCTGACCCCCATTTGGGTTTGTTTTTTTTAATTTCCTATTCTATTTGGCTTTAGTTAGATACTGCATTTGCCCATATGACCATAAAACTCATTAATGAAGTTGGCTGATGTGTGGGGTGTCAACAGTAGTAAGATTATGGATAAATCTGCAGATTTCACCATATAATTATGTAAGGTTCATTTTTTTGAGATCCTTAAATCCTGAGACATAGATTAACGGGAATGTTAGTTGAAAAGCTTTTGTTTACTATAACTGGTATGTCGGACTGATGAGGACTTAAGCACATTAAGGGAATGAAGAATGGAGATATTTCAGGGTTTTCATTGGGGGCCCTAGATTTTTTTTCAGTTTTTATCTACTAGATCTGGAAATGTATGGGTTTATTAGCCTTCCTAACCCAATTCAAGTGTAGCTTGCACAACTGGATTGGGAACCAGAAATTCACCCCGGGTATGGCACCTATGTTTCTAATGGATGCAGATAGCCTGTAAATTGTTCATCTCCCAAGTCCCTGCTTACACTACCAAAGTTACCAGAACGTGTCAGAGATTTCAGATGTATGGCTATACTTAGAAAGGCCCCAGTGGTTATTAGCTTAGTACACACCCATGAACCTATGAACATAAAATCTACAAATTATGTCAAACCCGGAACCATTACTATATAAGAAAAGTTTAGAAATGTGTTTGCTTGGGGTTTTGATCATATCGTTGAATGCATCTTAGGTACTGGCTGGCTATTTCAGTTTTAAAAATTCTGGATTCATGACAGTGCAAAAGAGAAGGCTACAAGAGAGTATACTGGGTACATCCAAACTTGGCATCACAGTGGGCAAAATGGTTAGGTTTATAGCCAGAAATATGTAATATATATGTGGTTAGGCTAATGGACATTATGGGGTATATTTATATATATGAAAACTAGGGTCCAGAGAATATACTTCATACTTCATATCATCAATAGTGCTATAGGATTCAGACTAGAATGTGGTGCTTCTCTAGAATCACCCTACATTAGCTACTTAACACACAATATTGGATGATAAATAAACAATGCTACTAAGAAATTGGCAACACAGGGAAACCTAATTAACTGGAAGAGATTCTGTACTTTCTCTCATGCCATGATATTAGGGTACCACTGCAATCATCTTGGTAATAAAGGTTAATTTTTATTTAGTTGCTTAAGCCATGGAAATTACATAATTGTTGTTACATCAGAGGATGTTTAAAGATGATACAGAACAGAGTAAATAGACCAAGTCAACCACCAAAACTCCTAGATTAGGTCAACAGTCAGCCATAAAACACCATCATACCATCATCCAGGCAGCCATCAGGGTTTTTCTGTTGTGGCCTAAGTCTCCACCTCTGGTGGAACACAGGTCCTTTTCCCCCTCTACAATATCATGCATGATCTTGCACATGCCCCCTGGATGGTCGCTGAGCATCACAGCTTGGTAGATCCAAGTAGACATCCCCTGTGCTGCTCACTATAGTCCCAAACTAGACAACCTCCTTTTTCCATGATTGTGGGCCACTCACTCTCACCCATCCTAGGCAGCTACTCCTAACTGAACCCAGGTCATCTGAATGAATGCCAAGGTTTCATTTGTCTATGCCATGGGGCTAACCCGACTGTCAGATGCTGTTCTGGGATTATTTGTTGGATTACCAGAAGATGTGATATCCTTATCAATATCTACATCTAAGTACAATGTGAACAATTACGTATAGTCTTCATAAAGTTTGATATGTGGTGGATATGAGCAGCATATGGATTAACAAGGCATCCCCATGGCTTTAATTTATTGTATTGTATTTTATTTTGTTACCTGGCATAAGACACTAATTCATCTGGCCATTTTCAGGCTCAGACTCAGGATACAAAGAAACAAATAAAAAGAAGCACAGTGTAATACTGGTTATACATTCATTGACAAAACAGAGTAATAGATTTTTATCTAAGAGACATATACATTACACATGCAATCTTAAGATAACACATCATAATAGATGGTGTTTAAAGTAGTGTTAACCCCATGATAACTATAGACAAATGTGAAAGGTACAGTAAGGAGGACAATAGCAGAGGAGGACAGTATAGGAAAGGGAGGAATAAAAGATATGAAGAAGAAGTAGGGGGTAAAAATGTAGAAGTTTTTGCAAGCCTATTTAGAACCATGATTTTATATTTGCTGAGCACAATCAGCAAACAGCTGGAAATTAACAAAAAACATATTTTTTTACATCTAAAATTCCTATTGGTTGTAGTTATTTTGTGGGCAATGCTTAAGCCACAGAGAGGTATCTATACTTATGACATCGGTAACTGTCACTGACAATGTCTGGTAGTTAGTGTGGAGGATTAAGGCTAGGAGCTCTTACTTGAGCTGTTTCCTGTGGTCTAGTGTTTGACTCCCTCGACCTCCATTTCCCTAGCTGTGTGACTCTGAGCAAGTCACTTAACCAGACAGTGCTCGCAGGCTGCCTAAAAGGGTCTACTTTAATTAAACGAAAGCGGAATCCGTCGAATACAAATCTGTCGACATGTAAACAGCGAAATGCAGAAACGTCAAACACACTAAATAGCGAAATTGGAAATGTTGAATTGTCATAGTTGGCCCGTCTGCGGTATAGCTCCGTAAGGTAATTGTGCGATAGTTACGGACCTTAGGGTTAGGGTACGGGTTAAGGTAAGTGCATAGATAGGTAATGTATGTAAGGTTTAATGCAGGATTTTGTTAAGTGTATGTTTGTGGAATATTTACTTTGTGTGGGTATAGTTCTGTAGGGTAAGTGTGCGGTAGTTACGGACCTTAGGGTTAAGGAGGGATTAAGGGTAGTGCATAGATAATTGTGTATGTGAGGTTTAGTGTAGGGTTGCAAGTGGGGTTTTGGTGCTTTAATTTAGGGTTAGTAGTAGGATTTTGGTTAGTGTATGTATGTGTTTTTTGTTGTGTTTGCGTAGGTAGTATGTTATGGGCGGTGGGGTTGGCCGACTATTGCGGTTTCAATGTTTAAATTTCATGGTTTTGCGTGTTCGACGTTATCGCATTTCGCTGTTTATGTGTTGACAGATTCGTATTCGACAGATTCCGCTTTTGTTTAATTAAAGTAGACCCGCCTAAAAAAGGTCCATGTGGATCATTGCTCTAAAAAACAGAAAAAAAACACTACACATCCAGCATTGTCATATTATATGCCTGCACAGTAAACAAGACAGTGTCACTAAAGATATAACCAAAAAGTTAGTGATACAAATGTTATCAAAAAAAACAACAGTCAACTGAAAGATAACTTTAGAATCAGGCGGTCATAAAATAGTAGTAAGTGCTTTTATCCTGTTAATAAGACTTTATCAGAATACAATAGTAATCCCTACCTTTTACATTTTATATAGGAATGGGATTTGAGAGGAGACAACTAGAATACTAATGAATTAATCATCCAGTAAAACCTTAAAAAAACCTACCCATGTTGCACATAAAATACAAAAAACATATTATAACTTTATGTTAAACAATTATAACCTTATATATAAAAATTTGTATGCTAAAACAGAAGGAATATAACCCTAACCTGACCTTTAAAACCAACTTGTTCATAACCTACCCAAATATTACAATTTCAAAGCATTTAGTTTCAACAATGGTTGACTTGATAAAAAGTCATTTTATATATAAGGTTATAATTGGTTAACATATTTATAATATATTTTTTGTATTTTACTAATTTCTCTAGTTGCCTCCTCCCAAACCCCATTCCTGTATAAAATGTAAAAGGAAGGAGGTTACTGCTATATTCTGATGAAGTCCTATTAATAGAATGAAAGTGCTTAATAAAGTATTACTTTTATGACTATTTGGCTGGTAACCTCCTGATTCTAATGTTATCTTTTAGTTGAGTCTCAATAAGTTTGTCTCAAAATTTGATTTCAATCTCTGTGCTCTGCCGTCATTTCTGTTTTAAAAAGAGACATTTTTGATTGTGTAGAAAACGATAGGTACTACAATCATGACTTGGTTTAAGGGCCTAGTAGTGGTTTATTTTAAAAAGGATTATGATTTGGTCTCTGATCATAACCAGCTTGTTAAGTTTTTGATTCATGCTGAGAGCAAAACTCGAGCAGTCAAGCAGGGTAACAACTGGAGATAGCCAATCATAATTCTTTTTAGTGCATGGAGCTTCATGCACTCCCAAGCACTACAAAAGTCATAGAAACAAAAATTGCAGCACAAAGTGTTGTACAGCTTTGAAAGCTCTAAAACAATTACCTCTGGCACACACACAGAGCAGTTACCTTAAAAAAGGTTAAGGGAATCCTTTACTCTTCATTCAAACATTTTTATTTGTTTTTCTCCTTAAAAAAGTCTGAATGAAATGTTTAACAACTTCCCACTGCTCTTCTGTGATGGCTGCTGATCATTCTTAATGCTATAGCATCTGTCTGGAGTTTAATAGCATTGAGGGATATTTAATAAAAGCTTGTTAAGTTCTGATGTCATAAAAGTGGTTAACAAGTCTAGCTTTTCCCCAATTTCAGGACATATTCATAAATGCAATAAGACTAATTAATGCAGACATAAATCTGAATGTATCAGAACTATAATAGATTGTTACAGTCTCATTCTTGTTCTTTTTCCCACACAGTAATTCTATGTGCCTCATACTAAAATTAATATATTCTCATTTAAGTGCAATTCCAGTCACTTCCTTATGTGCAGTATCACCCAATCTCACCTCTGTTTATAGTGTACTTTTCTTTTCATGTGTTATCTAGTAGTCAGTGTTCTCCAATGTAATAAACAGTGTACAAGCCTGTGTGACACCTACTTAGATATTTAGTTTTGTACAATAGTTATTGTTTATTCTTTAATACCTATCGTGTCTGTTTTTTGTGTTTGTTTTCTCCTGTAAAAGAACTGACACTCAAAATTTCATTTAGGCAGCACTTGTGTCTCCTAAATGACAATGAAGTTTCTATGAATCTTTGACAGTTCAAGCACTAGAATGTAATAATGGCTGCTCTTCTATAGATTAAACTAGATTTACTCATAATTATTGCAGTTCACCAACAAGTTCAGTGCCCTAGTGGGTAATGAGCAGTGAGAGTAAGTAAATCAGACTTTGGCTATGGTCAGAGGATCATTATTACTGTTACATAATAACTCTGTTTGGAAAAGACTTGTCATACTTTTTAAATAGCTCCACTATGTACTGTCAGTGTATTTCCTTGTGCTTCCACTGGGGGTGCAACGAATCAGTTGTTATGTATTTGACATGTACTTTGCACATGTACATTGATGAACATGATAAGACTTGTGCATCACCAAGGGTGACTGCAGGTGCAAGGGGGTGCACTTGCACCCCCCTGGATCATAACCGGTTCCAATAATAGGCCCACTGGCTGGCTGGCAGATTAATTTTCTTTTAATTAAAAAAAATATATATATATATATATTTATTTATTGATATTTATATATAATATTTATATATGTATATATATTTATTCACATTTAATATATATAATTATATGTATTTATTGAATGAATTTATTGTATTTAATAAGACTGAGATAAGAAATGAGCAATAAGTTGATTGTTATGTATGCCCTTATGTATATTCAAGTCCTTTGCGTTTATGTGGACATTCTGCCTTTAAACTTGAACCTTCAATTCAGGAGGTAATTAAATGCCAGCCAATTGCACAGCCTAACAAGTTTTTGAAAATTGTATAAATTATGGAATTTCTTAGGATATATTGATTCTGAAGAAGTCTCCTGAACAGGAGATGAAAGCGCTAAATCAGTATCAGCGAATTATATGTTTCGTGTATTGTTTTTGTTTTATTTTTAGCCTTTGGGCTCTTTGTAATAAATATACCTTGTTTTGACGACCTTTGCATCAGTCTGGATAATTCGAGTCCTGGTATAAATTTAAAGACAGCCTTTATTGTACCGAATACAGTGTCCTGCATTTCCAGGGTTACATTTTGTGTGTTTTTGGTTACAAGTTGGATTTTTCTGGTTGCTGGTTCGGTCATGAGGAGTCTTTCATAGATGGATAACAGTTCCCTGCTCAGCGAATTAATCAGGGTTATTCAAACCCATTCACAAACAGAGATTTCCCCACCTGGATCCGACAACAAGATTCCATGTGCTCAGAGTAGCCCGAGTGAGGCAGGCGTGAATGGGATGACGTCAGACGTCAAAAAAAGCAAGCGTGGTGGCGAGACTGTTAGAGACAACTTGCAAACGGAACTGAATGGTGGAACAGACTCTAGATATACCCGTAGGGGCAACAAAGACTACAATATACCAGATTTTTACCAGGACATGAACTTTAATACATGGCTAAACCAGTCACTTAATGCTCACACTAAAGCTAAGAAGAATGTTTCGACGGGTAGCCTGACATATAAGGACAAATGTAAGACATTTAAAAGTTTATTATTGAGATACAAAACTTTGGCTGTTGAAAATTGGTATTTTGATAGATGTGTTAAAGACAAAATTGTACCGAAAGGTTTGAGACTAAGTAAGTTTACAAATAATTGTACTGATGATAAAATGTTTTTTAAAACTATATGTGACATATTAAATGACTGTGGGCTGGCTATTATTAAAGTTATACCTGTTATCTTCGGTATCCCAAAAATTCATAAGTCCCTATGTGATCCACCTTTGAGGCCGATAGTTTCTTCACAAGGTTCCAAGACACAACCATTGGCGATATATGTGGACATTAAGTTAAAGAAATTATATAATAATTATAAACACATTTTAATTGATTCATGGGACTTTTTGTGTAACATTGGACAGAGTCCTTTTATGGATAATTTTATTTTTATTACTATTGATGTAAGGGACCTTTTCTCAGTCATTCCACAGATGGAGGGATTAATTTGGTTTGAAAAGATGTTGACAGAGACAGATTTTTTAACAGCAGATGAGTATAGATTAGTCCTTGAAAACATGGAATTATTTCTCAAATATAATTATGTATATTTTCAAGGGGATTATTATCACCAAAAAGAAGGGGTTGCAATGGGGTCAGCATGCGCCCCAGTATCTGTTGGGAGAGACAGTACGTTTTTAGTTCGGATTTTAGTCAACACATTATTAAATATTTTCGTTTCCTAGATGACATTTTTGTTTTATGGAATGGTTCCTATGACAGTATTAGTAAGTTTATAGAATATATTAATAATACCACCAGTTTCCTACAGTTTACATATCAAACAGGGGAAGATATGACACATTATTTAGATGTTAAATTAGAAAAAGATTATCAGAATAAATGTTACAAATCTAATATTTATAGAATAGAACATTATTCTAACTCATATCTGCATTTTGATAGTGATCATCCCCACCAACTAAAAAAGAATATAGTCAAAGGACAAATGATTAGAATGGCTAGAATGATCTCTGATACCAATGAATTTCTAAATGAAATCAATAATGTTGAAAAGATGTTTTTGAAAAGGGGATATCCATCTGAATTTATTAAACCAATTAAGGAATATGTCCAGTTAGGAAGGGGTAGTAAATATGTCCCTTTGTTGAACAAAGATGATACTTTGATAATGGATACTAATCAAAACAGGAGAAGAAGATCCTTCAGTAGGCAGGAATCTAGTAACACATATATGACACCGTATTTAACCTTGACTTACTACAAAGGAATTAAATGGTTAAAAAGAGGTATTAACGGAATTTGGGAAATGTTTCAGAATATGCCCACTAAAACCAACGTATTTCAGAGTGAAATAAAATATAGTTATAGGAGGAGTAAAAATATCAAGAATATTATTGAAAGCAATAATAGTAAAGTAGGAGGGACATGTACTAAACTAGGAACTTTCAAATGTGGGAGATGCGCTCAATGTACTTATATTGCTGGTTGTAAAGAAGTTAGTATCCCCAGTTTAGGAATTATTTTAAGGGGAAAGAAATACAATAGTTGCTACTCAAAAGGAGTAGTTTATGTGGCCTTCTGTAAAACTTGTTGGAGTTACTATATAGGTAAAACGGAACGTCACCTTAGGACCAGAATCTATGAGCACATCAGAGATATTAATAAACATTGTGAAAGTAACGCACTGTACAGACATGCATTAATATGTAAGGAGGCTAATTACAAATTCTGGGTTATAGAAGAAGTTGCATACCCAGAAAGAGGGGGTGATTGGGAAACATTATTGGAATTTCGTGAGATGATTTGGCAGTTGAGACTTGATGCATGTTATGGCAAAGGCCTCAATGACCATATTTCCATCACCCCTGCATTAAAACTACTTGCAGCTGATCCAAAGAAACATGGGTGAAATAACAATAATAACAACAATAATAATAACAATAATAACAACAATAACTATAATAATATTAATACAACAATAATTATTACCTAGGAATATTACTGGAATATATATATATATATATATATATATATATATATATATATATATATATATATTATATTTTTTACATTTTTATGAGTAGGTACCAGTTTACCATATATATTCATTGTTATATATTATATATTAGCATTTTATTCAACATTATTTTATTTAACATCTTTTTAATGGTATTTATTGATATTTATATATAATATTTATATATGTATATATATTTATTCATATTTAATATATATAATTATATGTATTTATTTAATGAATTTATTGTATTTAATAAGACTGAGATAAGAAATGAGCAATAAGTTGATTGTTATGTATGCCCTTATGTATATTCAAGTCCTTTGCGTTTATGTGGACATTCTGCCTTTAAACTTGAACCTTCAATTCAGGAGGTAATTAAATGCCAGCCAATTGCACAGCCTAACAAGTTTTTGAAAATTGTATAAATTATGGAATTTCTTAGGATATATTGATTCTGAAGAAGTCTCCTGAACAGGAGATGAAAGCGCTAAATCAGTATCAGCGAATTATATGTTTCGTGTATTGTTTTTGTTTTATTTTTAGCCTTTGGGCTCTTTGTAATAAATATACCTTGTTTTGACGACCTTTGCATCGGTCTGGATAATTCGAGTCCTGGTATAAATTTAAAGACAGCCTTTATTGTACCGAATACAGTGTCCTGCATTTCGAGGGTTACGTTTTGTGTGTTTTTGGTTACAAGTTGGATATATATATGTGTGTGTGTGTGTGTGTGTGGGTGGGTGTTTTTTTTTTTAAGGATGTTCTTCTTTAAGAACGCCCTTTTCATTCTGTTGCACAGATACAACAGGTGTCTGTGTAACCGATTGTTTACGGCTTCATCTTCCATGCAACGCACCCACATATTTGAATTCCAGGAGACGTTTGGACTGTGGATGAATGAACAAGGAGGTAGATGTGTGCGTGTGTTTTTTTTTAGTGTTTAAGAGGTGTGTGTGGAAGAAGTAAGTAGGTAGAGCCTTGAGTTAAGGAAACATGAAAATACTGACTGGTATATGCCATTTTTTAACAATAATGAAGAAAGAGAGGAAAACTCTTTTTCAGCTCATAGCCGTATCAGGGACTAGTTTTCTTGGACATAGTAGGGGGTTGCTTACAAACATAACAAATAAAAATGGATACCTTGTGTTACACAGAAAATGGATTTATTGTAATAAAAAAGGGTCTAAAGAAATGTGAGAGGACTGACAGAGCAAAAGATTATGATAATATACAGCATTGTAAAGTGCAAAGATTAGTATAATATGATAAAAATAAAATTTTTACAAATGATACTTTATTTAGACAAAAGCACTGTATTAGAGGAAGGTGGGAAGAAGTTAACCCTTATTTCGCTAAAAAATAAAACCGGAAAAGGATATGTTACGGGAAGTAGAAAATGAAAGGGCCGAAAAGTTTTTTTTTCTTACTCTTACTAAATAGAATATTGTTTACTGTGGAATAAATTTTTGAAATGCTGTACAAAAAGAAAGGAGATTATATAGACAGGACATGGTGGGCTGCAGATTAGTGGAGGCAAACAGGGATTCATTTTTTAATCCATTTACAGTAAAAGATCTGAATAAGATCACACTTAAAAAGGTAGTAAAACTCATACTTCTCAACTTCTTAGTGCAAGAAATTTAGACAAAGCCTTACAAAAAGGACAGAAAAGGCCCAACAATAGAGACATATTTTAAATATCACTCATAAACTTATAAAGATGATACAGTAACAGGGTTTGTTTAACATACATTTTGTGAAGGATTTGAAGTCTGAAACTCAAATCCATGTCATTATTTTGTGACTTCAATCCTCAGATCATCCTAGTGATTTGCCAGAAAACCACAAATTTTATGAGGAACAGACCAAAAATATGAACCAAACATTTGGAGATTATGCAAAAATCTGGACAGTTGAGAGGTATGGTAAAACTGTAGTGCCAGGGGAAGATGGCTTTATGTTTTGTTTTTTAAAAAATGCATGAAGATTCTGAAAAACTGTGTTTTTTGCTGTTTTTGATGAATATTTGGAAAAAAGTATAGATTCTGGGAACATATTAACATGTTAAATTGTTATGAAAAAATGTGTAATAAAAATCTAAATTTTGGAGGCATTTGGTCATAGATAATACTGACTACAAGATTTTGATGGTAATGTTACAAAATAAATGTATGAAACTGACATGCAAACTTCTAACAGATTGGCAGAAAAGGACATGGTATTAAATATATGCTGTTCCTGATAAAATAAACTGTGTAAGTAATAGGAGATTGTCCTTGAAATGGTAAGTTAGTTATCTGTGATGTAATGAAAGCATTTAAAAATTGAAGGTATGAGAGTATTTGAGAATTTTTAAGAGTATAGGACTCCTGATAAACTTGAGGCAGCAATTACAAGTCATATATGAGGCCTCTTGGATAGAATAGTTGAAGGTTGGATGGGGAAGCAGATCAAGATGGATGTTGGTGGTAAACAGAGCTGTGCTTTAAGCCCTTTATTGTTTTGTTTACTTATGAATGGAGTTATACTTGAAGTAAGCAGGGCTAACAGACTAGAATAGAGCTTTTTCCAACTGTTTACCTTCCACTTATTATGAGCTACGTAAATGGTTTAGTTCTTTTGGTATACCATAAGTCTTGGGTTTTGATGGCATTTAAATACTTGATTAAAGTATTAGGAAAGATTAAGCTATACATTCATAAGGGAAAAACTATGGTTATGGGGATGTGGAACTTACAGCAAACATTACCTTTAATATGAAGTCTGTTAAAATACTAAGATTCAGTTTGGGGAAGGCAAGGTTATAAGTATCAGTTGGAGAGTTGTTTGGACACTTAGCACAATATTGGCAAAACATGGAAGATCTATGTTAACTTTCTATAAAAAGTTTTATGTATTACATTCATTTTTGGTGGGAAAATTAAATTATATGGGTAGCATGTATATGTTGCCTAGCAAGTCAGAGAAATGACTACTGGAATAGTATTTTCTTTGATATGGGACAATTCATTTGAGAAGTATGGACTGGGTCTTGTTAATATGATCTTTCTGAATTTCATACATTTATACTGGCTTGTTACCAAGATAATTTATGACACTGAGTGTTTTGAGTTAATTTTTTTTTTGTCAAAAATTTAAATTTTTTTTATATTAGCTGTCTAATAGGCGAACAATCTGTTGTTTTGCAAAATGATAAAGGACTGAAACCTTCTCGGAATTCCTTTCTCAAGTCCAAACAATGCTGCATATAAAATGAATTGATATTTTTTGTAATAAATCCTTGGGAACAGTTTGACAGTAGCATAAAGAAAAGTATAATAAAAATAACAGAGACCATTATTGAAACATACAGTCGAATGTAAAGAAAATTTGATACATGTGTCTGTTAGGCAAATTACCTGTTAAAGACTATATGAAATATTAATGTTATGATGAACGAAAATGTTCACATTTTTCATCTGAATAAACTATAATGCATGCCTTATTTGAATACCCAAAGTTTAATATGTTTTAGGAAAATGTTCTTTATTTTGGACACAACTGGGTTGATGGACTTGAATTAGCAGTTGTTTGTGGTAACTGTATCTGCATATCTACAGTTTGAATACATTTCATATATAAAGAGGTATTTACTTTCTTATGTTCTTTGTGGAAAGAAAGACTTGGAGAAGTATTATATAATAAGAAATCAAGATAAGGGGCAAATGGGACACAGAAAAAAATCCAGATAAAAAAGAGTCTTCACTAAAACTTCTCAATGCTCACCGACTTAACTTTTTTAAAAGTATTTAATGCATTCAGAGATTTTAAGCCAAATACCACTTGCTGTAAATGTGAAATGTTTCACCCTTTTCCTGAACTCACCTGTACATCAGAAGTGGTTAGTTTGGCCATTCTCTTAGAAATCTTAGCTTGTATAACAACTTGATGTCCTTAACATTAGGCCCATACTCATGATACACCCCTGTTTGAGCCACACCCACAGATACATTACTCCCCATGAAAGCCACTTCAGTTATTTCCTTCAATTTTTTTAAATTTATGAAAATAAGTTTCTACTGTAATGGGTTTTGAATTACCAAGCATTTTCCGAAAGTTACGAAGTCCAAAATTAATACCAGAGTTCATCTGCCAAGTAATAACATCAAAAATCAGAACCAGCTGAGAGACACACACTCACACACACACACACACACACACACACACACACACACACACACACACACACACACACACACACACACAATGCAGTCCCAGCAGGTGCCCAAAGCTGTGCCATTAGCTGGCAGGTACCATTCACCCAGGCATATGAGGCTTTGTCCTTCTGATTACAGGACATTTATTGAAGAATGTTTTGATCAAGGTTACATTCCACAGCCCCCCTGCCTCGAACATAACTTTTGGTCTGTCTGTGTCAGGACTGGAATGACAAAAAACAAAGGGAGACCCGTTTACATTTTTCTACTCACTTTGCATGCTATTTCTTTAAATTAATCACTAGTTTTTCAGCAAAACACTTATGTTTCTTATCTACTTGTTTATGCTTCTTGATTGTATTGTCTTAATAATTTATGAAATGCAATTCACCTTTTTTTTTTTTTGAAAAGTTGCCAGTTTTAGGAGGGATTAAGAGGGGCAGAGCAAAATTTGGAGTCAAAATAAGACAGTTGTGAAAGAGGTAAACTGCCACAACCACAGATTTGTAAGCAACCAAAGATCTGCAAACAGCACTGTCATGATCATATCATCCATTTATAACTAAACCTGGTGAGAGGACACATGAAACATTCACAGAGAACAGCTGAACAAGACACAGGTACATTCACTTAACACAAGAAAAGTAAACACTTACTCCAGATGTTATCTTCTCTGCAACCTTTGTACTATTACAAGTGCACAGGACTGGACAGTTTTTGCTGTCCTTACCATTCTATACTGCTGTTTTAATCCAAAGCACCACCAATAGATACTAACCCTACGCACAGCTGTGCCACATTTCACAGAAGACACACAAACATTTTTTTCCAGTAAGCAATGAAACAAACTATATGAACCAATGGCAAAATCGTCCAAATCAGGACATTTCAACCATAAAGGCCACTCAAACTTGTGTCATTACAATCCACCAATGCCAGTCAATATGCACAATCTCTGCAGAAGTAAAAGTCATCTGAATAATTCCACATTAAAGAGATCTGTAGCTAATGAAAAGGTTGCGGCAAGCAAACAACTTTATATTTCAGTGTTTCATCTACCAATTCAGTGTCTGCTGTCACTGAAGAATAAATTGCCTAGGTTACATTAAAAAGAATGGTAAGCTGGTAATATTGGACTAGGGAATGGATGGCAAACTGAAAACAGGTTCATAGTTACTAGGCATCTCATCCAAAGAAGGGCATACTCAGGACTGCAGCACCACACCCCCTTAAAATACAACACAGTATCAAGGATGAACAGAATTACATCTTGCCTCAATGTATGGACAAAATTTAAAGAACTGCTTGACAAGCAAAAATACAAAAAAAAAAATCTGGAATTGAACAGGCATGCATGCAGCAACAGGAATGACTAGAAGGCTGATGGACACTCTTGTAAATAGTTATTTCTTTGTTTCTGTATTAAGGTTCATAGGTTCTTAGGATCATAGGATGATACTGGGCTATTGGCCTGGAGGCCCTTATAAGCCTAGCCAAGAATTTCACCCATGTTTCCTATACGATTAGTTTTCATTTTTTTACTTTTAAATATGTATATACATTTCTGATTACAAATTTTGTACAGATTATGTTTTATAAAAATGTAATAAAAACATTTTCAAAAAAAAAAGAAATTCTGATCAGTTATTATTTTTTTATGAAGGTAAGAATAAAGGACATACTGGGTCAAAATAGACTTTCTCCAAATGATTGTCTCATTCCATTACCTTTTGTTACATTCAACAGAATTAAGCAATTCCATGCAGGGACAATGCTCACTCTACCAGGGCCCTGGCCTCATCTGTGGCTTTTTAGAAAGGGATGAATTCTAGAAGTATTCTAGAATCAGCAACTTGGTCATCAGTACATACTTTTACAAGACACTCAAACTCAACTGCTTCTACAGGTTTAGATCAGACTTCGCTCAGACCATTCTCCAGCGGCATCTGCACCCTCATCCTTCCCCCACCCAGTTAGTATATGCTATGGTAAACGACCCTTACAGCTAAGGCTACTACAGCAGTGATCCAATGATGGACAGTGTACATTTATTTAAGTAAACTTAATTTAACAGTACCTGTTCGAATGATCACTGCTGTAGTAGCCACTCTGATGACTACTGTTACAGTTTATGTATGGTAAATCTGTCATGAAAACTTTGTGGGTTTGCTTCCTTTGAAGTATTATTTGCTCTGTTATATTGCAATCAGCCTGCACATGTGAGAAATGCTTCTGATTATGTTCTTATGAAATTTGCACTATAACATGTACATTGTCTCCAATAGACATTACAGTGTGTTGGCATGCTGACTGCAGTGCTACGTAGACTCACTTTGAGAAAAACACATCTTCTATCCCTACTCACCTTATGGGATATTATGGGTGCATGGCTCACACTCCATTTCTGTTAGGTATGTACATCTTGTTGCATCACAAGTTTAATGGCATATCCCACATCTCTCATGCACGCAGTTCTCACCTGTTATGATTTTCACAGTTTATGCACTTTATGCATCATAAAAAGATGTATTCTTTTCTATCTGAAATTTCTGATTGTTGAACATATCCTTGAGGGTTGCAGACACAAATGACAGACTTTTCTGTCAAAGAATTTATACCTTTAAGAACATGCATGTTATATTGCCCCTTTAATTACTCAAAAATCTTTGAAATACAATGGTGCTAGTATTTTTGGAATTAACACTTGTGAATGTTTACATATGACCAATAATGTAAAGAAAGCCAACATACACTGCATTGTGCATTGGATCAAATCCTCCTTTTCAGCAGTACTATTCCTTTGCATATCACACACGAATAGCCTTTGGTACATTGCCTCTTCAATTAGTGGCCATGGTGGTGCAGTGGTTAGCATTGTTGCTTCATAACGAGACTTTGTCTGGTTTGATTCTCAGCTGGAGTGCCTTCTGTGCAGAGTCTACATGTCCTCCCTGCGGTTGAGTGAGTTTTAAAGATATGCAGGTAGGTGTGTGTGCGTTTGCATGTGCCTTCTGTGAAGGCCGGGAGCTGGGCTGGCAACTCAACACCATAAAAACACCACTACCAATCAATCTCTGGACTGGTGATTTGCTGTGGTGACCCATAACCGGGAAAAGCTGAAAGATGTTGCTTTTTATATTGCCTCTTAAATTACACTTGAAGATTGCAGAGTAGCTCAGTGTAAGACTTTTCAGAATCCCTCCCACAGTAACCTACTTGCCTCATGTTTATTTATCATGCACTGGATTAACCATACAAAAATATCTAGTGGTGGTGATGATTATTTTTTAATTACTATTAATTACTATTAATTTGCTAACTCAAGTGCATGTTTTCACAGAAGCGCAAGCTGTTTAATGCTTCCAAATGGCTTCAATACTCTTAAAATGTAAAGTATATTAATGTTTCTAGATAACAGATGCACTCATTTTAATATCAGGAGATAATAATAATTATCCAGTAAAGTTCAAGGATCTCTGCAGTCATTTCAACTGCAATGTATAAAGTACACTGCCTTCTCTGTTATATTCAGAAATCAACCGTACAACACAGAAATAAAAGCATCCACTCACTCCTCACTGGGGGATATCATACTGTACCTGGTTATTAAGCACTAACAGGATAACTACAATGTCAACTAATAACACATAAAACTTTAACCTTCTCTTCTTTCTCAAATACAAAAAAGAGAAGTGAGAAGCCAAGTTGAAGAACTAGTAAAAAAAAAAAAACTTTGGTGTCATTCAGCTTGATGGACCATCTTCCTGTATCACTCACACTTGTAGGAAGGCCAAAGCACAAGACTGGAATTTAACTAGCAATATGTACCAGTTTTCCATTTAAATAGAACATCTCCATGAACTGGGATGCATAAGAGTCTTCGATGGACTGCTTGCCTCTTAAGCGTCAGTCACAGCATGGGCAGGCTGAAGTGCAGGATCAGAACTGAGAGTGGCACTAAACAAACTGGTGTGTGGGACAATGTGGCATTTAACCATTCAAATAATGACTCCCCATCTTATTTGTAACACTTTAAAGCCTTGGATGGTTGCAGAGTGGTGATAACTAAACAATAATACATTAGAGGTATTGTGCCTAAATTACTGCACACCCAGGGAGATTGTAAGGTACAACCTGGAAAGGCCAATGGGTTACAACTACCCTTAACTGCCTCACTGCATTTATACAATGGAAATAATTTTTATGTACACTAAGGAAGAACTATGTTCCTCCTGTGCAGAGCAAAACAATGCAGGAATCTAGACTTGCTTGCTGATGTTCCCAGTGTATCTTGGCTTCAAGGTGTTACTACTCTGACACAGACATTTATGTCCTCTGTAATAGGTCATCGCTGACCTAAAATGAGGACAGCCTCATAAGTATGTGTATAGTCTTTTCCTGTGTGTTTTAGGTACAAGAGACTGGCACTAGAACATAGGGACCTTTGCAAACAGAAAGATCCCTTGCCTACTAAAGGTTTACATTGGTATAGCTTAGTTCCATATTCCCATAAAGCTTTCAGAACAACTCAGATAAATGAAATAAATCCATAAATCAAACTTCATTTTCTAGGTATTCTGGAAAGAGTTTGCCTACAAGACAACAACAAGGTACTTATGCTCCATGTTTACGCATTTCATAATTAATTTACATCAGAAGTGTTGCATGGCATGTCTGCATAAAAGTAAATGTCATGCTTTTAACAGATAGATCAAAACAGCTCCAGATTATTAAGAAGGAAAGTTTTGCCACTGTTTAAATGAAACAGTGCTCTGTTAAGAGCTGCTTAATGAATTAATCAGAGCAGTTTTGACACCCTAGATAAAGCAGTCTGACCCCCGTGACCCTTAAAGTTGTCAAAGAAGCCATTCTGCTGTAATGTAAAATGACAGTATATGTGTTTATCTTGGAAACTGAAGTTCTCTTCATCCACTTTGAATGCCAACAAATGGACTCATTTTTTGTTCTTGAAATCAGTTGTAATTTGCATTATCATTTAAAGCTCTTCCATGAATGTATAATTCATAGCCAAACAGTACACCATAAGCTCTTACTGTTGACCTCACAAATGACCTAAGGAATTCTCAAAAGTATATGTACATATGATATAACTTTATAATTCACAATCATTGAAGCATTGCTAGCATAGTTATTCTAAACTGTCTAAAAGTGTCTCAAGAGATAACTGTGGTTATTCTATTGTTTGTGAGAACCTATGAGATATTCGCTATTGACAGTCACTATAAGTTTTAAACATCTCTACCATTTCAGCCTTGATAATGACTTCTTCCTATCTGATATGCTCTGTTATGAAATACTCATACATTTTTCTTAGCAAATTAAAGTTTAAACTATTTCTTTATTATAAATGAGCAAACATTTTAATGTGTGCATAACGTAAAAGATAACTAAATAATTGTTCTATACACTTAAATATCTGTAATAAAAAAATTAAAAGATCAGCATAAGTGCAGATATTTTTATGTATCACCTTGTCTGTCCTATGCCATAGCTTAAGAAAACTCAATTCCATTCACAGTAAAACTTAAAAAATAAATTAATAAACACAACTTACAATGCATACAAATGCCCACACGCACACACACACACACACACACACACACTAAAACACCATTTACATAAATCAATCCCTAAAAATGCAAATTAACATAACTGAAGTGAACATTCTAAAATAAAAGTAAAGCACAAACGAAAACTTGTCGATCAGAAAATAGCAATACCAGCAAATCAGTTCCGAAAGTGTCAGACTACACTAAATACTTCTAAACTACCTAAAAAAATCTTAAACTGCAAAGTTAAAAAGCAGTCACCTCACTGCAGTAGTAAAGACACCAAAAGTACCAAAATAAAATAGAGAACTGTCTTAGAAGTAGAGCAGCAAACCACCCATGAGACAATAATATAATTCAGACATTTCATCTAATCACAACAGATGAAAACAATGCTGACCCCACTCAATACCGTTTCCTGGCAGGCACCTTACCTCTCACTTGTCCATTCTTGCTCCAGTACGCAATGTCTTCTGCAATTCAAATTCCGCGCCCCCAAAACAAAGACACACATAATCTGTCGCACAGGCATATCAGGTGTTTGTGACCTGTTTTCGTCATCTGCGGCCATAAAAGGAGGGAGTTCTTAAAGAAGAACGTCCTTAAAAATGTTTTTTTTTTAAAAATCATTTAAATAAATAAATAACTAAAATTGAGCCTTTTATGTGATCGGGCTGTACAGCACCCTAGGCGGTTGCCTAGTTCGCCTATGCCTAAGGCCGGCCATGCATTAGGGTGATTGCAAATGAATTTATTTTTAAAGAAAATCAGATTTTGCTTATGGGTTAAAGGTTGAGGAGATTGAAAATATATGCGTATTTTGATTTCCACTGTAATCCATCCATCCATCCACAACCCCTTTTTCTCACTTTTTTTGCGCATGAGGTCAGTGTCACTTCAATGGTGACAGTCATCTAGAGCCAAGTTTTACACCATCAGATGTTATTTTCTTATTTAATAAAAGTTTGTAAATGCGTTATTTTCTGTTATTTTAAAAATTCATCTTCTCTTTTTCATAAATGCGATGGGATCTTTTACATTCACCTCAGCTAAAATGAGCAGAGGCAGATGAGACCTCTGTTTAACACTTCATATGTAAGATGGTGTGCACAGGAGTAAAGTACCTCCCTTGTGCTCCACTGTAGTTTCAGTAATGAAAAATTAATCCAAGCACCTGGAGTGATAATAGAACCCACAGTCTTCTGATTTTTACAGTATCAAACTTGAATGTACTTTCTGTTAATCCACTGATGCTAGCAGCAAAGCCATCTAGCCCTCACTTAAATTAAACTCTACTGTTGTCTTGCTTATCTCCCCTCATTTACTTGCTAAAACATGTACCTAAAACTCTAGCAGCAGAACAGTCTTGCTAGCAAAATGGAATCACTTCTTAATCTAGCCCTCTAACTTTAGCCTTAAGTGGCAATATAGCAACCGCCTGAAAAAGTTAAACAAAATGAAAAGCCAGAAGCTCCATGCCCCAAATAGAAATGGAATTCAAAAAATGTGCGAACTTCAATGGTGAAACACTCATTAGAGTGAAATTAAAAGAAAAAATGCAAACCTCAGAAAGGAAACCATAAATGCTCTTTTACCCCCCTCCCTGCATCATTCCTTGGTACTGTACCCAGTGACCCATGTTTAGCACTGTGTCTATCAGCCACCACTAATGCCTAGACTTTCTCTGATAGGGCTGAGACAGGTGTAGAACTCATTTTTTTCTTTATGACCTACCTTACTTTCCCACCCCCCCTCCCCTGTGTTTGCTGACCACTATCCAAGGGCTACTCCCCTCATTGGATCATGCCTCCCCTCAGGGAGAGTTATCAATGAATACCCTCTATCCTTCTAAGGATGAAACCACCTATCACTCCCTACCAGTGCCTTGGAAGCCAGAGATGCTAATCAAACTGATGTTTTCTGGGACATATGGCTTTGATCCTTTATGCCAGAGGAGTTTGTGTGCATGTGTGTAAGAATTTGGTAGGTAAAAGTAGGTGTGTGTGTGCGTGTGTGTGTGTGTATGTGTGTGTGTGTGGGGGGTGTTTGTGTGTGTGTGTGTGTGTGTGTGTGTGTGTGTGTGTGTGTGTGTGTGTGTGTGTGTGTGTGTGTGTGTGTGTGTGTGTGTGTGTGCGTGTGTGCGTGTGTGTGTGTATGAGGGAGGTAGCTTAGCCCGAAGCTGTCCAAACTTTTGCAGAATGTCCAGATTTTTGCCCCATACTTTTGTCTGTTCCTTCTAAAAAGGATTGAAGTTGCTTTGCTTTAAGGGGGTTGGGAGGGTGGCCTAATGGTTAAGGTGTTTGCCTTACAAGCACAAAGTGCAGGGTTTGAGTCTCCCAAGGGATAATTGGCTAGGCTTAAAATGGCTCACAAGAGCAGTTAGCTTAGTACTCATCTATGAACTTAAATAATGACAGACATTTGAGTTTTAGACTTTATATCCTTTAGAAAAATGGATACTAACACAAATCCTGTTATTCTAGTGATTTTATAAATTCATGAGCACAATATTTATAATCTGTCCCTATTTATTTTGGGTTTTGTCCAAATTTCTTGCACTAAGCGGTTGAGGTGTGTGTGTGAGAGAAAAAAATGCCCTAGTTAGAGTTAGCAGGTGGAATTTATTTTCAAGTGCATTTTCAAGGAATTGTGAGCTTCAAGGGAAGATAAGTTTACTGTTGCTCATGCTAAGTCTGCTTAAAATGTGCAACTGTTTTGTTTAGCAAATGGTATTACTATTGTGGCATAGAATTTTCAAGCAGTCTTAGCACAACAGGTTGCGTACTTGCATCTTGATGCAAAATGTTGTAGGTTCTACTCCTACAGCATATATATTTGCATTTTAAGGGGGTGAGGTGCTGCAGTGCTGAATATGTTCTCTTAACATAGGCAATTTATTCGTCAAGGGCAACAGGCAGTGAATTTATAGATGAAATATTGAAATATAAAATGTTTTCTAGCAGCAGCCTCTTCATTAGTTTCAGATCTCTTTAATGTGGAATTATTCAGATGCTTACTTCTGCAGAGATTGTGCATTTTGACTGATATTATATTGTAATGACAGAAGTTTGAGTGGCCTTTTAGGTTGAAATTTTCTGAATTGGGCACCTTTTTCATTATTGGTTCATATGTTTTGTTTCATTGCTTACTAGAAAAATGTTTAAAACTACAAATTTAAAACACTCTAACAAGTAAGTGGTGCTGTATTATACAAGAGATATAATTTAATTATTATATATTACAATTTAATGGGTGGCCATGGTGGTGCAGTGGTTAGCATTGCTGCCTCACAGCAAGAGGTTCTCCGGTTCAATCCTTGGCTGGGGTGCCTTCTGTGCAGAGTCTGCATGTCCTCCCTGTGGTCATGTGGGTTTCCTCCGGGTGCTCCGGTTTCCTCCCATATCCCAAAGACATGCTGCAGGTGGATTGAACACTCTAAATTGGCCCTAGGTGTGAGTGTGTGCATGTGTGTGCCTTCTGTGGAAGGTTGGGCAAGGCTGGCAACTTGACACTGTAAAACTCCACTGCCAATCATGAGCAGACAAGGTGATCTGCTGTGGTGACCCCTAACTGGGAAAAGCCGGAAGAAGAAGAATTATATATTACAATTTAATACAATCAGAAAGTTGAATCAAAGAACTTTTGCATGGTCCTAAAAATGTGCGCAAGGTTCCTATGATTTGAAAACAAAACAAAGGTAAACTTAACCTGCCACTGGCCAGATGCATTTTCTTTGAATTTGGGTTTCAATGCTGTTTCAGTGAATGTGAGTTTCAAAGACAGAGAAATTTTAATGCTGTCTATTTTCACTGTAAGGCTGTATTGCTTTGTTTAGCAAATGCCTATTAGTTTTCATGCTATAAAATTTGAAATAAAAGTTATAAATTAAATCCAAATATCTGTAGAAGTAAAGCATAAAACAGTATCCACACAGAGTTTTGAACAGTGTTTATGGCAACTGAGAAGAACTAGCCAAGTAATGGGACACTGGAATGGCTGCGTGGGGGGGGGGGGTGAGTGGGGGCTCTTGTTTGCACACCCCTGCAAAACATCCTGCGGGCTCCTCTCTGCATCACATTGGTGGCTTATGGTTTGAGCTACTCTTAATGTGCCTGGAATACATTCTTATAAGTTTTATATTTTTATATGATTATTAGGGTGTTGTCTGGAATATGTTCTTAAAAGATTTACCATTTGCCTATCATTATTAGGATGTATCGGCTGTAACACTTTACTGTAGGCTCTTCAATACTCCTTAGAGCTGGAATGAAGGTTTTTTTTTTATACATGCTAATAATCATCTGTGTCTGCTGACCAGAACTGCTTACTAAGAGGGGTAGCTATGCTTGTAAGGGATTTTACTGTTTTGTTTTTAATTATCTCTGTGGTGTCATATGATATAGAGCAGAACATATGCACAACATATTTATTGTAGTGTGATCATTTCTCAAGGTGGGCTTAATGCTAATTAGACAGTGCTACTGTTATGAAAAGCTGCCCCTGACTAGAAAAATAAAAGCTCTTGAAGAGGAGAAGCATTCTCCTAGTCAAGGTTTCACCATTTTATTTTTAGTTATGTTCTTTATGGAAACATCAGGTTAAATAAGATGTTATTAAGTTGAACCATACTACCTTGTTAAGGGATATATGTGCCTTTACTTATCACTGGCTAGAGGAGAAAAAGTCTCTGAAGTGGGTTAGTAAAACATCTGCTAATACACTGGAGCAGCTGCATGACATTATGAGCCTGCAGTGCAGTTCAGCTCCTGTTTCAAGTGCAACACTTTTTAATGTCAGATACAGTAAAAAATGCACATCACCAGAGATATGTGGAATTTTTTATACCTCTACCTTAAGAGAGAAGTACTAAGCAGAAATACTTTTAAAAATTACTTTTACATGAGCTGGAGAAAAATTCAGTAGTCAGGCTGCAACAAGGTGATCATCCTGAGACTGCAGATATGTTTGGGCAAACCACAGGGTAACATGTTAGACTAACCACATGGGAAATTGGAAAGTAACAAGGGGACACATAATGGCTGTGTAGATTAGAAGAGGAGCAGAGACACTTATGTTAGCACATGAACCCTGTTAAAGAAAACAAATGGATGTTCATATTCTTAGTGAAGAGGAAATCTGTGGGGCACATCATGGGAATCAGCAAGCCCTGCTTCATCCTTGCACTGTGCACTGGAATGTTTGTCTGTCTGTCCACTACAATTAAGCCATAGTGCTGTTGAACAGAGTACTTGTGAAAGTGAACCAACCAATCAGGATGTAAAGGAAGCTGTTGTGGACTAAGCTAAAATTACCTTTAATTTAAGGTATATTAGCTGTCAGGAAATGTAATACACTTTTTTGAAAAGTATGTCAAGAAAGGAAGGGTCACTCTATCATACGTGTGCAGTTTCCAGAGTAAGGAAATATTGCTGTATCATGCATGTACAGCTTCCAGACTTAACTAAGGAAGGGTCACTCTATCATGCATGTACAGTTTCCTGACGAAGGAAGGGTTACTCTATCATAGATATACAGTTTCCAGACTAAGGAAGGGTCACGCTATCATTCACATACAGTTGCCAGACTAAAGAAGGGTAATTCTATCATGCATGTACAGTTTCCAGACTAAGGAAGGGTCACGCTATCATGCCTGTGTAGTTTCCAGACTAATTAATAAGGAACAGTTGGTGCACTGGCCCAGAACAGTATAGCACAACTCAGGTCATATACATGCTGTGTACCATCAAGCACATGATCGCATTCTAGAACTTAACAACAGTCTGGACTGTGTAAACAGTGAAGCTATCCTGTTCTAACAGGAAGAAAATACAATGCACATCATAAAATGTAACTCATAAATGCTGAAGATTAATAATATCCTCAGAACCAATTACTGGCAATTAGATGGTAGATATGGAGTTTTCTGTATGACTTTTGACACATTGGTTTGCCTAAGCTACACCCCCACTATGTTCAGAAATCATAACTTAGTTTCTGGCTTCAGGTAAACAACAGGCTTCAATAAAAGAGCTGATGTGCAGTCAGCCAGCTCATCTAATGGTCCTGGGAAGCAGCGATGACTTACCAATGTTCATATTGCTGTGAACAGAAATCGGTCTTTGACTTCTGGATGTAGGTAACCTGTGACACCATTTAGTGATATCCCATAAACAGTGAAACAAATAATCTTGTGCATCCCCACTCGTAGTTTGTATAGCAACTCACTACAACAGACACAAGAATCTTGTAGGAGTTGGTGTTAGCTTGTAGCTGCACATAAGCTGAGACGTTTATTTCAAAATCAGTCGATCAGATTACTGAACAAGAAAATACAACTACTCACTATGATAAAACACAGGAATCTTTGCCTGGCTTCTGCCTGCAGGCTTTGTTTAAGGCTGTGTAGTGCATCAGACATTTATGGCAACTACATTTCCCCATTAAAAAGCAGGTACTGACAGAACTACCTTGCTGATATGATTTAGTTGCAATTTTCATTTGTTTGCTAATTTACCTAGCTTATTCAGTTAACTTTGTGTAGGGGGTGTCTTTACATGCATGTGTGTGTGTGTGTGTGTGTGTGTGTGTGTGTGTGTGTGTGTGTGTGTGTGTGTGTGTGTGTGTGTCTGTGTGTAAGCAGTATTAGAAATAGAATTTAAAGCACAGCCATAGAAGGAATCGGTGGAGGGGTGTCTGTCTAAGGTGTCAATTTGTATGGGACTTTGATCAACATATACTACCTTAAGAAAAAAAGAACAGTCTTACTGTTTACAAGTTGTAAAAGTGTTCTTCTCTTTCAAAAGTAACAATAGGTTATTAGATAGATAGCCACATATTGAAAATATTCTTATAAATGTCCTGTTATGTCATGCTTAATGACAGTGTAAAACATTTATACAAATGCATTTATTAATATCAAATCCTAAGTACTCATTGCTACCTTTAAAACTATTATGACAGCATGGGTAACATTAAATGTTGCCAGGGATGCCCAATTTCCCTTGTTACATCTCTTGACTTATTCAGTAGTTAAGCATTTTATTTAAAGGATTATAAAATTATAAATGTCATATGTTTTGGAATGCATTACTGATGAAGGTTTTTCATTACCTTGGTCTGTGACAGTGTATTGTCACGTGCCTCCTGAATGCAGAAAAGTCCTTTACCGTCACCTTCATCTCTAAGTATAATATTCTGGGAAGCACAAGTTAGTTAAACTATTCAAGAGACTAGCTTAAGCTGACAGTAGAGTCTGGAATAAGGATCATACATATCCAGTGCGTTACCTTTTCTATGAGAATAGCTTGGGTGCCCACCATGCTGTTTGGCAGCATATGTGTCCAACAGGTGACTGGTCAATCAGTGTGCTGCATGAGAAATTGACTGCACTGTTTAGTCCATTAGCAGGGGTAGAAACATTTTAAAAAAGATCACATCTGTTGTCAATAATCTAGTCAGATGGCTGGTCATACTGCAGACAGGTGAGCTGTGCCATCCATGCGCCTGATTTGTGCATATGATTGTCTGCTTTATGGGATCAGACAGTGGGGGTATCATGTGCAGATAAAGGCAGTGTGAGTTTTACAGGCAGGATGTAATGTGTACTTTTTTGGTTATTCTATGAGAATATGTATTTTGGGTGGTAAGATGTAAGATGGTTAGTTTTCAGAGTAGTTAAATCATTTTTTCCCTTTTTTGCCAGGCTGAATTAGTTTTTGTCAAATTATATATTGGTCTGAATATACAAATACCCCTGAATACCTTCATTTCAACCCCACACCTTCATATAACTGTTGTTTTAAAGTCCTTTATGAATTCACTGCTGCCAAGTCATTTCCACAAGGAAGTAACAAGCCTTACTAGGGAACAAACAAAACTAAAATAGAATACATGGCAGCCAATATAGAGATAGAATTCAGTAAAGCAACATTCAAAATCTTCTCTCCCAACTCCCTAAATGAGAGATGCAGGAACCATCCCTGCATCCTTCAAGAGTCACAATGTTCTAGCTAGTCTGTGAAAATGAACTAAGTGCTGAATAGACAGCTTCTAATGCTAAAGGAATTCACAGTCCAACCCTTCTAATAAAATCTTCACATAGAATGTTAACATTTATTTTCAGGAGATACCCATTATGTTCACTGCTGTTTGAATGAAAATGTCAGGCCACTGAATGAAAATGTCAGGCCACTAACAGGATTTAAACTTGTCACATCATTAGCTCTTTTCTGTACATATTAATATATATATATATATATATATATATATATATATATATATATATATATATATATGTGTGTGCGTGTGTGTGTGTGTGTGTGTGTGTGTGTGTGTGTGTGTATTTCTCTTCTAGAAATCTGCAAGCAATTTTTCCACTGTTTTCACAAGTTCACTGGTATTCAACTTGTTTAAATTACAGACAATTTTTCTCCACTTTATACAATTCAGATGATTAAATAATGACCTTCTTCCTCTTTTAATTTTCTTCAAGTAGCATGACATGAAAAAGATATGTAAATGTGACCTGTATACATGGCATGTGAAGGGTAGATTGTCAGACATAGTTCGTGTGACCTAACATCAAGGTCCTTAAAGCAAGTCTTTCAGAATGCCATAACTAAGCTGTACAACAGTGATGGGTAATGGTTAAATAATTACAGCAAGGTCACCTGGGTGGCAGCTTACATGTGGTTTTAAAAGACAAGACCTTGACCAACCAGAGCTGTTAAATGAAGGTATATTTTTCTGAATTTCACACCTGCCTGAACCCAACATACAAAATTACATGAGCATCCTTATTGATTTCAAGGACACATTAACTCAAATTACAAATTTAAAGGCAAGATGACAAAAATATACCAGGCTGTGCCTCAAATAGGAGGGTTGAGGCACCATTCACATGTTTAGCTGGCCATGTAAATGATTGACAGTTGTAATAAACAAACTGAAAGCAGAGTTTTGCACCTCCTGAAAAAAAAAATCTGTTAAAACATTGACAGTTCAGAGAAAATCTGCAACATTCTCTTAATTACACCATATGTAAAAGCAAGCTAGCCACAAATCAACAGCAAGGGATCATTTCTTTAATATCACTTTCTTTCACCAACAAAGACATTTGCATAGACAGCTTTAATAGCAAGACACAGAATTGCTATACATCAAGAATACATTTTAACAACGTTATAATTTGAAAAGACATGCTCACACACACACACACACACACACACACACACACACACACACACACACACACACACACACACACATGGAATTACTTAAATTGATAAAATACCATTTATGTTAGCTTGCATAATCTTGAAACAAACTGATTGGCATTTTGCATATTGACACCCTACCGTGCATGTGCCAAGAATTAAAACAAAATGAAAAACAAAAAAAACACAAAGAAAGTATCATTTTTTGCAGGGGGATAAGCCTCACTGCACCCCACACACCCCCTGCTAATTATATATTCTAACTCTGAGATAACAAAATCACTGAAGAAAAGGGTACATTTCCCCTAACCCCTACCCTGGGATTGTTAATCTTGCATGCCTCGTGAACATCTGTTTAGTCAGCCAGGTTTTGTCAATTAAACAGATTTTGATCAAAAGTACCATTTGACAAAGTTACCGGAAGCCATATGCATAAATACACATATATATATATATATATATATATATATATATATATAGAGAGAGAGTACCGGAACCCATATATATAAATATGCATCAATATATATACATATATATATATATATATATACAGAGAGAGAGAGAGATATGATTGCTTCTGAAATAAAAAGTAATCGAAAAAGCATTTATTGATACAATTCATGTTACCATCTGCAGCACCTACAAATAAATGGATCCTGGTTCTCTACAAGCATATAATATACAGATAGATAGATATTTGGTTGTACTGTTGGATTAAGAATGTAACCTAATGTCATATTCCTCAATTTACAAAGTATTGTTAATGATGGAGTATATAGTATGTTGCCCCAAGAGTACGCAGTATTTTACATTTTTGCCATTACGTCCAAGATCCCATTCCTTATCATAGTTCACTAATACTTTTCTTGCCCAAAGGGCACTAGGTAGGGTTTTAAGTCTGTATCACACCTTCCTCAATCACCCAGCACATTAAAAAATTTTTATGGACAATTGGACATACAATAATATTTATACTTTCATCAACTAAAATTATTGAAAGCAAACTGTGAAGTAGTCAGCAGCAAAAATTTAATTATAGCAGGGTCATTCTGCTAATAATGTGCATGTAGTGCTAAAGGGCAAGATCTTGAGCAACCAGTGAGCAGCACATTTTCCCTTGATTGCAAAGTTCATGGGTCCCAGTCTTGAGTGGTGATTGAGGTCATGCTGGGAAAAGCACTGATGCCTGAGTACAGCATAAAGAGGTGCCTTATTGGTGGGGTATGTCATCCTCAGATGAGATATTAAAGTGTGATATCTTCTACCAGTCTTGGCGCTGTTATTTTAGACATCTCATTGGAAATAAAATCCCAAAGCCTTATTTGCAAAAGCAGAAAAGGATTTTCATGGAGTCTTGGCAAACAGATGCATTCAAATTAAACTGCCCCTTGCAGTTGTTAGCATGTGTATGGGTAATGGTCTTCACACTGGCTGCAACCATTTATTCAGTCACTTTACTACCAACTTGAAGCACTCTATGTGTAAAGTGCACTGAGATTAAAAAAAAAACACCATATACATAATCAATGTTCATCATATTGATCACTGTTGCAGTAGCCTTAGCTATATGGACTATATCCTGCCAGAGATATAGCAATGTGACAGCTTCCAAAGCTTCAAGGCACCTTCCATGCACCCAGTCTGTCTGGTTGCTTGAGCTGAGCTATGTAAAAGGCAAGTTTGGGTGACAGACCTTTCAGAGCTTTACTGCCACCGAACAGTACACTCTTCTGATGCTTTACAGGATCAACAGTCAGCTTCTACTGTTCGTTTGCTGGGCAGATAAGTTCCCTTTGGGAAAAAAAAACTTCCATTCAATATAACACTTTCCTCCTTGTGGTTTAACAGATTGTCATGAGACTATATTGTACTTTTAAACAGGAGTGACCTTTTGTTCCTGTCAATTTAAAAGTTGTTTAAAGTAACAGAAAAACATTTTTCTTTGGAGAAATTGTATTTATTTTCCTTTGTGGAGCTGGTAATGTGTCTTAAAGTACTTTTTTACTGTTTGTGTCAGTGAGACAGGTGGCTTTTAAAGACTGTTAGTTTTTACTGGCATTTGTTTTTTATTATCCCCAAGAAAGAAGCACCATTTTTTTGATTGACTGTGGAACATTCTGTCAGTCCCACAGTTGAACCTTCATCCAGCCACAAAAGGAAAAGGTTAAGAAAACAGCAGTGGCCATCATAGAAGGCTAGCAATTTGCCTCAGTCACACAGGTGAGTAAATCTGCTGTGACCATTATTTGTAGCTCAGACTACTCATCTTTTACCCCAGATCCCTCTGGGGTACCCACAGCCACTATGGACCAGGGGTTAGCCACACCCTCTAAGGCTGTCAGGTTCCCTTCAGCAGGCAAGGTAGAGCACTCTTGTCTGTCCCAGGAGAAGAAACAGGGAAGGCTTCCCTGTTTTAGTCAGAATGTTGAGTCCATCCCTAAAGAAACTGCTGCCTTTAACAACACTGTTGGTCCACTTTTTTCTGTCAAAAAGAAACAGAAAATGAAGCATTTATCTACTCCTTCTCAAATTTCTTAAATATGAGTAGTTTACTGGGTCTGACTCAGGGTTTAATTCAAGCTATTATTCCTTCTTATGTAGTAGTTTCTAGCAAAAGAAAAAAGGATACCTTTTTCCTGGAGGTATTCAAGATTCTGAATCTAACCAAGAGGACACTGTTATTGCTTGGATTTTTGATTCATACTCAGAGGAGAGTTCATTTTCTGACTTTCCCTGTAGGGGGGTATTTTTCTTTGAAACTATTTCTAGAATGTGCCAGTGTTTTATGTAAGAGAACACTGATATTTCTCACTCCCTCAGAAAATACCATGGACTAGTTCAAGATGACAAATTTGGTTCTGTTCTTGCTATTTTCTGAGGGACTGAAAAACCTCAGTTATGTTATTCCAAAATGGTTCAATTACAACATAATCAAAAAACATATGTTGCCAATCTGTTTTAACCTCCAGCTTACATCTCTAACAAACAACCTTTTTTTATACATTAACTCAGTTCTGTGTGGAGTAAAAAAAGATCTATGTATAAACTTCCAAGAAAAAAAATTCTCCATTTAAGACAAGAAGTTGTCTCTTTTGAAAATAATAAAATTATTTTCTTGCCCTCTTCATTTAGAGGGTCTTTATTAGTAAGCTTAAAATAATCTCAGTCATTTTTATTATAGCTTTTTGTTTCTTTTTTGATGCCTTTATATAGTTTCTCCTTACCAATTATGTTTTGCTGAATCATAAACATAAAAAATTAAATTTCTTTTCTTTGTTTGCATTGTTTTAATTTTACTTTCCACAAAAAAAATCTACTGTTTTGTACATCTAACCACATGTCATTACCAAAATCATATTTATTTATTATATAATCAACAAAATGCAGTTTCTCATTCAACAACTGAAACCAATATATCAGACTCATCTCTTTAAATGTAATAATTGTTGACAGCTTTGAAGTAGAAATATTGTTTTGAGTATACGCTATAGGAAAGAGAAAAAAAATCCATGCTTTATATAGGTTCATAGGTGTGTACTAGGCTAATGGCCCAGAAGCTTTTACAAGCCTGGCCCATAGAAGTGCCCTAGCATTGTGCCGCCCAACGTTAGTTCCCAGTGCCTCTATCAAGTAGAGCCACTGGAGTGATCCCGGGGTGAACTTTCTATTTCCCATCCACTCATCAAGGTTTCTCTTGAAGAGGGCCAGTGACATGCTCTGATTGACATGTATGGGACGTCTATTCCAGAGCATGGGCAGTCTCTGGGTTATGAACCTGTCCCTCCAGCATGCTCTGTTGATTGTGGTAATGAGGTTGAGGTCTCTGGAGTGTGTAGTGTGGAGAGATTGGGATTTCTTTAGATGTAGCATTTCTAACAGAGCTGAGTCAGACATGGCTTTGTAAGTCAAGCAGAGATCACCTCTTAGTAGATGATATAAGACAGAGAATAGCTGGAGTTTTTTAAGTCTGTCAGTGTAGGACATGTGTATGTTTAAGGCCTAGGATCCTCTTCGTGAGGTACTTTTGTGGCCTTTCCAGCTATTGCATCTGTCTAGTGAGGTACATGCCAAATAGGCCATTTTACTCAATTATTGGCCTAATGAGGGAAGAGTAGAGAGAAATGATAACCTCTTTCTTCCTGGATAAAAAAAAAAACCCTTCATAATGAGTTGTGCCACATAGAAAGACTTTCTGATACCGTGGCAATGTGGTGGCTGAAGGAGAAGTTGCTGTCAACTTGTGTCCCCAGATCTCTTATAACGCCTTCAGTGTTCAGTGGGCTTCCATCAATGTATTAATTCGTGGGAACTGAGTTTTTCCCAAAGGGGTGACTATGCATTTTTTGGCATTAAGCTTAAGGCCATGGTTATGACACCAGTCATTGGTCTCAGTGCGGCCTTTCTGTAGGATGTCTACATCACTTGGGGAGTTAATAATATGTTGGATTTCTATAAATAAAATTTCTAAAAGTACTTAATATAGTAGAAATATAATAAGAATTTACTATTTGATGGCTTCTATCTGTAAATTAATCCTTTAACAACCAGAACAGAGAAAAACGTTTTAAGAAATTAAATAGTGGTTAGGATGTAAGGAATGATTAGATTTCAACCAAAGAATTCCTTGAAATTCTTTGCATTTAGCAGTGTTATAGGTATTTATCCACAGAGATATTGTTTTAATAATTGATGATAGGGAGTACAATTCTAAATCAGGTAAACCAGTCCCTCCAAAAGACCAATCTCTAATATGATGATTTAAAATAATTCAGGGTTTGTTAGGATACCAAAAAAAAAAATTCAGGATTAAAGAGTTGAATTCTTTTATACAATTTCTTGGAGGAGGTAACCATAGTGATTGTATTACATATAGATTTTTGGTAGAATGATCATTTTAATTATAATGAGTCTCTCATCCATAATAAAAAAAAAGTCTATTCCATTTATTAATTAGATTTTTTATAATGGTTAGACTATTATTATAGTTAATGTTTATTGCATCGTTAATATTATCAGTTATAATTATCAATAAGTATTTTATTTTTTCTCATGAACTAAATACTTAGTGAATCTATTGCTTATATTATCAATATTAGCATTTATGGGTAATATTTTTGTTCTGCTATCATTAAAAGAGAGTCCAGATTTTTTCTGAAATAGTTCCATTGCCTCAAATACAGCATAAAGTGAACTATCATTTCTATTTGAGGTTAAAAGAATATAATCAGCAAATAATTGGATAATGATGGCAAGATTATTGATAAGTATGAGGAAAAGGTTTATGCGTCTGCAATGTTCATTTTGAATTGTCAGGCTCATATGTTAAGGTTTGTTCTGACTAATTGTGAAAGTATGAGGAATGTTTTATTTGCAATTTCGTCTTGTGAGGAAAAATCTATTTTAAATAATTGAATTCTTCAGTCGTTCACGTCACAACTCAGTGCATATACTGTGTGTGTGTGTGTGTGTGTGTGTGTGTGTGTGTGTGTGTGTGTGTGTGTGTGCGTGCGTCTGTGTGCGTGTGTGTGCGTGTGTGTGCGTGTGTGTGCGTGTGCGTGTGTGCGTGTGTGTGTGTGTGTTTATGACTCTGCTGATATTGCTTTCAGGGCTATGGCCACTGGTACTGTTTTGAGGAAGTTTGCTTGGCTGCATTCTCAGAACCTCCAAAATGATGTTAACAATGAGATGCTAAATACTCCTTTGGTAAGAGATTTAATTTTTGGCTCCTCTGCTGCAGAGGTGCTCACAAAATGTGATGAAAGGGGTAAGCTGATACTGGAAATCTATTAAGCATTCTCAGCCCTCCTTTTCCAAGTTTTCCAAGGGATTCTCTGACTCCTTATCTAAATTTGGTAAGAAACAAAATAAAGAGTCCCAACAAAAGAGCGGTAAGCAGATATTGAAGAAGAAATGGAAAGGAGCTTCCAAGAAGAATTCTGGAAACTCCCAAAAAAGGACAGTCTAGTAAGTCAGAATTACTATTTAAGGGACCTTGTTCCCCTCCTACACACACAGTGGCAGCCCCCTTTTTTTCTTCCAGAAAGTCTGAATCTCCGCTTTTCTCTTTGACAACAAAGAGTTTCAGATAATTGGGTTCAGAAAATTATTTATCAAAGTTACTAATGGCAGCGGAAGGAAATTCCTCCTTTCTATGGGGTAATTCCTCATCCCCCAAACCAGACTCTTTTGTTTCCATCTGTCCTTCATCAAATACTGCCACAGGGAGTGGTCAAACCAATTCCCTCTTCACAGGTGGGAAAGGTGTTTTATTCAAGAATGTTTTCAGTGCCAAAGAAATAAACTGATTGTATACCACTTCTAGATCTTTCTTTCTTTTTTTCCTAAACCTGTTTGTGATAGTGCCCAAATTCAAAATGATGTCAGTTAACAACCTGCAACCTCTTCTTCCTCTTCTAAGTTTCCTTGTAATATTAGATTTAATAAATGCTCACATCCCTATTCATCCAGACGTCAGATGTTTCTTAAGGTTTTGTGTGTCTGGATCACATTATCAGCTCTCTGCCTTACCCTTTGGACTATCCACTGCACCAAGAGTGTTCACAAAATATCTAGCTTCAGTTATAGCTCATTGCAGGCTAAAGGGTATCCACATTTTCCATATTTAGTTGTCTTGCATATCCTTGAAGACTCTTTCATTCTCTCTCTCTCTCTCTCTATATCTCTCTCTCTCTCCCTCTCTGTCTCTCTTGGGCGCGATATCTCTTACACAAGCTGGAATTCCAAAAGAATATTTAAAAGTCTTTGTTGACTTCTTCCCACAGAATTTTCTCTCTCTCTCTCTCTCTCTTTCTCTCCCACCTCTCTCGCTCTCTCTCTTGGGTGAGATATCTCTTACACAAGCTGGATTTCAAAAGAATATTTAAAAGTCTTTGTTGACTTATTCCCACAGAATTGTGTTCCTGGGATGTCAACTAGACACCAAATAGCTTTTCTTCCACAGGAAAAATAGATATAGCTATAGATCTATTGCTGGGATTTTCCACTCAGACTTCAATCACTGTGATGGAATACCTCAGGATTTTGGGTCTCGCGGCTACTATGATTCTCATGATACCCTTGGCAAGACTCCACATGAGAAAAATACAGTATTATCTGAAACCTCTTTGGTCCCAGCACCAAAACCCTTGTTTTTTCAGATCCCATATCCCTAAATTCAGGTCTTTCATTCTTTCTCCCTGTTCCAAAGCAGTCAGTCACCACAGATGCCTCAGACCTTACATTACTTGGGAGGAGATGCAAGTGCAAGGTGTGTGGGACACCAGGGACAGATGCAAATACATAAATATAAAATAGATGTTTGCCTTGATCAAGGCAGTCAACTCTCTATCTTTGGTCCCTGGGGCCTCTTCACATTGTTACAGACAATACCATAGTCGTGTGGTACATCAACAAGCAAGGGGGAACCAGGTCATACCCACTCTGCAGACTAGCCATGATAGGTCGGGATATAGTCTCACAGCACAATCTCACCCTACAGGCATCCAACATTCCATCATAGCAAAACTATGTGGCAGACAACCTGAGCAGGACAAGAGCAAACCCTCATGAATGTAAACTAAACTGGGAGTCTTCCGAGATTTGATCCATCTGTGGAGAGTTCCTCAAGTAGACCTCTTTGCCTCCTTTCTGGACAATCAGCTGGCAAGATTCTGCTCCAGGACTCTATGCAAGAAGGCATAGAAGATAGATGTTTGTTTCTTTTCTTTTCTTTTCCTTGCACAGGAATATTCTTGCATGCTTTTCCACACTTTCCACTAAAATCCATGGTACTTCTGAAGATTCAGAAGGAGTCCCTCAAAATCAATGTGGTGACTCCCTTCTGGCCCAGGCAACAATTGGTTCTTTCTTCTTTTGGAAATGACCTGGGGCACTTACCACAATCTTCCTCACAGAATTGATCTACTCTTAGAAGAATAGGGGTATTTGATAAACCTTGACCTCAATCAACTTCAATAGACTGTCTAGATGATAGGGTCTTAATTCCCTTTAGTCACCTCTTTACTGAGGACATGCAGCAGGCACTAATGGAGGCAAGAAAGACTGCTACTGGGAAATCATATATTAGCAACAGAAAAGGTTTTTCTACTTGGTGCATATAACAAAACCAGCACGTATTCAGGCTTGCATGCTCCCATGTTTTACAATATTTGTGTGAGTTACTATCCTATGGCCTTCCTTACTCCTCTATCAAGTTTTCTTTATTTGCCATTTCAACATGTTTGCCCACGGATCCTTCTCTTTCAATGCATTCTCATGTGAAAATGTTTTTGAAAGGGGGTTTGCATAAGAGGCCTCCAAGAAAACTGGTGGCACCTTGTGATTTTAATTTTGTGTTAGAGAAGTTAACACTTGCTTCATCTGAACCAGCTAACCTGGCTGACTTGAGGTTCTTAACACGGAAACAGTTTAACTGATTGCTCTGACCTCTCAAATAAAGTTATCTGAGCTGCAAGTTCTTATGGTGTCAACCTTATCTAATTTTCCACAGGGACAGGGGTTATTTGAGAACGTATCCTTCTTTTATGCCTAAAGTCATATCCAAGTTTACTTTAAGCCAAACTATTCATCTCCATGTTTTCTTTCCTGAACCCAAACAATGAAGGAGAAAGGATACCCTATACCTTGGATGTCCACAGACAACTCAGGGTACTTTCTTGACAGAACTAAAGCTTTCAGAAATTCAGAGCAGTTCATTTCTTGGGAAGGTAAGAAGAAGGGACACCCTGTGTTGATTCAGACTATTTTCAAATGATTGTCTAAAACATTTTAGTACCTGTTGTTATACTCATCACAACAAAACAATTCCATTCTACCAGGGCTTTGGCTTTATCTATGGCTTCTTGGAAAGGGTTGAATTCTAGGGCTATTCTAGAAGCTGGTATTTGGTCCTCTGTACATACTTTTACGAAGTACTATAAGCTTGATTCCTTCTATAAGTCTAGATCAGGCTTTGCAGAGACCATTCTCCAGGGGCTCCTGGACTCTTCTTCCATCCATAGGGTAATTTATCCATATAGCTAAGGCTACTGCAACAGTGAACAATATGCTAAACATAGTACAGTTGTGTAAGTAAACTTACCATAACAGTAGGTGTTTAAATGATCACCACTGCAGTAGTTGCTCCCTCCCATCCATCCGCCTTGTATTTTGCTCTGCCATTTGTGTCAGGGTGTGTTGTGTTGTTATTTATTCTTTTGTTCCTCCTAGTGTGGTTATTTATTCTTTTGTTCTTCCTAGCATTGTCCTTTCAGGGCTCAGCCTCTCTCTCTCTCTCTCTCTCTCTCATTGGCAGGAAATCTCTGAAGGGCTTGGCACCCAAATTTGTCTTTTAGTTAGCTTAGCTCTAGCTGCCAGATGGTTTGGGAACATGAAAAGTGCCCTGAAGCTTTGGAAGCAAGCTGGCAAGCTGTTATGTCCTTGGCAGGATATAGCCCATATAGCTAAGGCTACTGCAGCCGTCATCATTCGAGCATCTACTGTTATGGTTAGTTTCCTTACACAACTGTACTTTTCTTTTTGTCTCTAAAACAATAGAAGCAATTGTATTCCTCGGACAAGTAGCTAATGGTTCCCTTTATTTATATTCCCCACTGAAGTTCTTTGAAATTCTTAAGAGCAGCATGGCTGTGAATTCAGACAAAAGCTACTAAAAGATGGAGATTTCCATTTTTGTCTCTGCTTTCCAGCTTCTCAGATTTTCATGCCAAATTGTGTGACCCTGTTTCATCACATTAAAATAATTTATGCATACCTTAACATCTCCCTTACTCTTTAAAACATTATGGCAATGAGGTAAGGGTAACAAGACTTTGATCGAGCCAGTCCCATCCACCTAGCTTCTCGAAGTTATTATAGATCAAAATCTGAGTTGGATTTACACATTGCCCAAACAAGAAAAAAGTCCACAAAGAAATAGGAACCCTATGCTGATGCAGAAATTACCTAACCAAAAACTCTATAACCACTACAGCCAGAACCCATCTTCTGTCAATTTTACTTTATGCATCACCCATTCTTATCAACCTCACCAAATCAGACCTAGCCAAGTTAGATATCTGCTATAATACGATAGCAAAATTTGCCACCGATTTCCCCCCTAAAAAACACCACTGCAAAGCCCTAAGCCAACTATCTTGGTTAGAATTACCTACTAGAATTACTTACCCCATCAATTCACTGTCACGCAACTCTCTATTCCCCACCAAATGTTCTACAAACTGGAAAAAACACCAGCCCTACAAGGCCACCTTACCCCCCCATACAAGCTCCCATCCATTAAGATCCACTAACAAATAAGTAAAAATAGCTCAGGCGACTCTCTTTATTCCTCCTACATTGCAAGACTGTGGAATGCCTTGCCATATGAAATTAGAACAATTAACTTAAAAAACTTCAAGCATTGCATTAAAGCCCATCTCACCAATTTCTGGATTTGTATATGTGATGAGCATGGGTAACCCAACCAATGTACTATTCTGTGTTAATAACTGGATTTGCACATGTGATGAGCATGGGTAACCCAACCATTGTACTATTCTATGTTAATATCTGGATTTGCACATGTGATGAGCATGGGTAACTCAGCCATATTACTGTTTTATGTTTAATTCCTTCATTCTCTCTGTAAACATTACCCAGCATTTTAATTCTTCAATATGCTATCATGCTGTACATAATGTAAATGGACTTGACTTACATTGCTCACTTATTGTCTACATTTCACTATTTTATACTATTACAAGAACTGTCTTCCAGATGTAAAGTATCTAAGGTCTTGCCTTTACTCTGGACCAGTCATACTAGTTTTTGTTTGATATTATTACTGTATTCATTTTTGTTTCTGTCTTTCTTGCATTGTAATAATAGAAAGTTTTTACTAACAAAATTTGTACTAACAATGGAGCTTTTCTCCCCGGGCCTGAAAAAGGGCAACATGCCTAGTCAGAGTCTCCTGGTAAACAAATGTAAAATAAATAAATAAATAAACATGGAACCATTTGATGTGACAGTGTCTAGCTATAAATCTGAAAAAAGGCAACAATTTGATGTCTATGTACCTACAGTAACAATGCCTGAATAATCCTCTTAAGAAGTCTTTGCATACCACAGAAAGGAATAGAGTAAAAAAGTGCACTAAGCCTTGGCTGTCTGACATTTTCACTTAAGTGGAGTAAGCACAACTGTTTTTTATTAAAGTCTGATGAAGCGTTCTGAGCAATGCGAAAGCGCTTACTGTTCAAAGGAATAAAAGGATATTTACTTCAATTTTGATTTGCAGTTCCTGGTTGGCTTCGATTGTCTTGGAGTATCTACCTCTTTTTGTTTGGACTTCATTTTCTCTATATGAGGTGATACCTTACCCTGTTTTGTGCTCTTCTCTTTTCATTATATTGTAGATTTTACTTTTATTTTATTTTACAGGTTGGTCAACTCAACTTCTGTGGCTCTTTTTCAGTTACAGTCAATTTACAGAAAATATAAAAGCCAATCAGGTGATAAGTACACATTAGTAGAACTACACCAGGTTAAAAAAGAGCATATGTGCACAATGCCGTTTACGTACTCATAACTGTTGATGACACCCATGTGAGCATCTGCCAGCATGATTCAGCAGATTGATGTAAGGGCTAATATGTGTTCCTTAAAAAACCCGAACTGTGCAACAAAATTTCACTTTTTGTGGAAACAAAAGCCTGAGCTCAGTGGTGAAAGCAGGCTAAGAAGTCTGTAGTCTACTATCACTGGGAGGAGTTCAAGCTGTGAGACCTGTCATGAAAAGGGCAGTGGATGAGTGAGTATAAGAATAATGTGGAACTACACGACAGGCAAGCAAGATGCTGAACTCTAAGTTCTTATATTGTGTTTAACTGAAAGCAGTCATCCCTAGGTAGTGTCAGTAGTCAAAGTGTATTAATTTGTAGAGCAGTCTAGAAAGGAAGAGATTTGCTGTGTTGGTGGTAGGTAGCCAGCCAGTTCCGTAGCAGTAAGACAATGCTGTCACTGTTCACGAGTTCCCATTAATTTTTTTCTGCAGTGTTTACATTTTTTCAGCTAACAGGGGACATATTACAAATATCTGGTAGAACATACCAAAGGGCTTGAAACATAACTCCTTTACAAATAATAAGTGTGGCCTGTTCTGGCAGCAGGTTGCCCACACTGTAAAAGGTATGAACCATGGAAGTGTCTTTACTGTCTAAATTACAAAAATGGGTAGTTAGTGTTACAGAGGAGTCCAGTCTGACACCACAGTAGTTGCAAGCCTGGATGTTTTCAAATGAACTGTCATCTGGACCACAGAAGTTCCATGAACCTTGGAACATTTTAAGTCACATTTCCATCTGTATTATTTTGGCTTAACTCTGATCCATTTTAAGTCCAAGCTACTCAAGGAAGGGGCATGGTTATGCCAGACTATTGGTAAGAAATTTAACAAGCAAAGGATGAGAACTCCCATGTTAGCAAATAACAGAGTCATCTAAGTAAAACTATCTCTCTCTCTATCTATCGATCTATCTATCTATCTATCTATCTATCTATCTATCTATCTATCTATCTGTAAGGGTGGTGACTACTCAGCAAGTGATGATTTACAAGCCCAGCCCATGTCACTCGTCCCTCTCTAACATAGATGACAAGCATCCGGGGTATTTCATTTAGATGCTTTAACACATAGAAACACATCAGGATGGATAGCAGCATCATAAAATATAAACAAACTGGTTAACAGGCAGATCTTACATACATACATGCTTACACCTCAACAGCTTACTACAAAACAGCAGTCAAACTTGCACGTGCTCAGTATTTATACACTTGTGCAAGCCCTTGGATAGCTTCTTAAAGGTACATACATACACATTGATATACATCCTTCCTCTTAAAAAGATTGCCCTTAGTAAAAAATAACATTAGACTTAGACGTGCATTATTATAGACATTAGAAACAAAACACAATGTTCAAGTCCACGTTACCGTATATCTATTACATGATTTAGAGATTCAACCAAATCTTGTAACGTAACAATCTGGACTAAATTTAGCAACAGGAACTGTCTTCGGTGAAAAACTCTTATCAGGTACTTCTGGATTCGTCACAGGAATGGGAATATTCTCTGGAACTTCCTCTGGAATTGGAACACTGGACAACGCACTCTGAGAGTCTTTCTCACAGGCTATGTGCTGTGGTATAGGCTTGGACACTGGTATCAAATCTTTCCAATTCCACCTAAACTCTGCTCCTTGTGATTCCACAGTGTATGATCTCAGCTCTGGACAAATATTCTTCACGACTCCAATCTGATCATAACCTCTGGACATTTACATCCTTACCACTTCTTCTCATAATTGATTGAGCGGTTTTCTGGTCTTATCATAGTATGACTTCTGGGTTAGGCACTTCATCAACAGATTGATTTTCACTGACCTGTTGTTCTTGACACATGGAACCAACAAATTGACTTCTGATTGGTAATATGGTTCTGATTTGTCTCGACAGAAGTCTCTGGGCAGGGTAACCAAGATATTTATCACGAGGAACATTTCTGAGATTCAAGAGATTCAGGAAAACATCACTATTATCTCATTTTGACTTCTCTAGTAACTGTTTTGCACTTTGAACTGCACATTCTGCCAAACCATTTGACTGCAGGTACTCAGGACTACTTGTGACATGAATAAAGTCCCATTCTTCAGCAAATCTTAACTGTTGGCTTGTAAACTGTGTACCATTGTCAGAAACAACTATATGTAGACTGCCATGGACTGCAAAATGAAGCTTCATCTTAGTAATGACAGTACTGGATGCTAGGTTAGGAAGTAGGTCAATCTCGAACCAATTAGAGTAAGAGTCTACTAACACCAAATAATGTTGACCATTCCACTCAAAGATGTTGGTGGCTACTGTCGACCAAGGTAGTTCAGAAATCTGGTTTAGCTGAAGTGGTTCCTTCTGTTGATGTGGCTTTGTACTATTACACATGGAATAAGATAAAAGTGCCCTCTCAATACCTTGTGACATAGAAGGCCAAAATACTAGTCCTCTCACCCTTCTTTTGGTAGAGTCAGTTCCTGGGTGACCACGATGCAAGATAGTAATGTACTCTTGTTGCAAGGACTTTGGAATGATTATTTTTGGACCTTTCATAATGATACCTTTGTCAGACAAAATCTAATTTCTGTATGGAAAATAAAGTTGCACTTCTTGAGGTAAACTAGATTGCTTTGACGGCCATCCTTGATTGATAAAGTGGTTGAGCCTTTGTAAAACTGGATCTGTGGCTGTATGATCTCTCAACTCATCAAGACGTGTGGAAGAAATATTTCACACTTCCATGACTTCAAAATCAAGGTTCTCATTCTTGTGCTGTTCTGTGGTGTTTCTAGGTGATCTGGATAATGTATCAGTAAGATAAGGAAGTTTGCTTTTCTTGTAGACAAGAGTAAAATTATACTTTTGCAATCTCAGCATCATACATTGCAGTCTGCCTGGAGCTAAATGCACAGGCTTTCTCAAGATAGTAACTAAAGGTTGGTGGTCTGTTTCAGTCTGGATAGGTCTACCATAAACATAATCATGGAACTTTGAACATGCATACATAATTGCCAAAAGCTCTTTCTCAATCTGAGCATACTGCATTTCAGTTAGGGTAAGAGTTTTCGACGCATAGTCAATACATTGACCCTCTTGTAGAATGACTACACCAAGACCAAATTTCGAAGCATCACAGGAAAGAGTAACTGGATTATGGACATCATAGTATCTGAGAGTTGATGGACTAGCAATTCTCTGTTCCAGGACATTAAATGCTCATTGGTATTGCTCTAACCAAAACCATGATACATTTGTATGTGTCAGCTCTCTGAGTGGTGCTGATAGTTGACTCAAGTCTGGAATGAACTTGCTTAGATAGTTAATCATGCCAAGAAAATGTTGCAGGGCTTGAACATTGTCTGGAGCTGGCACCTCAAGAATGGCTGCTTAGAAGGGTCTGGTCATAAGCCTGAACTGGTAAATAAATAACCAACATAAGTAACTTCTTGTAGCCTGAATTTGCATGTCTGTGGATTGAGCTTAAGATTCACTTGACATGCCCTTTCCAGAACATTTCTAAGGTTTCTGTCATGCTCAGCTTCACCATGACCTCCTACTAGTATGTTGTCTACTATAACAGAGCAAGGATACCCAGAAAAAATTTGCTCCATTGCACATTAAAAGACTTCACTTGCAGAATTTATCCCAAATGGCATTCTCAAAAATCTGTACCTGCCAAATGGAGTACTAAACATAGTGAGCAATGATGATTTCCTGTCAAGCTGAATTTGCCAAAATGAACTCCTTGCATCTAAGACAGAAGCAACTGTGATATTTGGCATCAGGGCTGAAACTTCTTCTACCGTGCGCATTGGATGATGAGGTCTTTTTAGCACTTTGTTCAAATCTCATAGGTCAGTACATATTCTGATGTCATCTGAGCTTTTCTTATAATGAACCACCATGGAAGACACACATTCAGATGGTTCTGCAACTAGACAAATCACACCTTGTTGCACCATTTTATCTAGCTTTGACTCTGTCCTGCATGGCTACTGGAACTTTTTGAGCTAGCCTGATAACTGGCCTGACATCTGGATCTAACTTCATCGAGTACACAACTGAAAGCTTCCCTAATTTGTCATTGAAAAGATCAGCATATGTAGAAAAAATGTACTGGGCAAAATTGGAGTAGTGGTCTTTTAAACTAACTTGATGAACTTCCTTATTAAATGAAAACAGACTAATTTTCAAACTGTCTACAAGCCCTAATAATGACTGGACGTGCCCCTTGACCAGATAAAATAACAAGTCATAGCTTCTCCCAGAAGAGTAATATGAAAGCACTACTGAGTCTTCAGTCTGAATTTCTTTACCTCCATAAGCAGCAAGCTTCACACACCTTGCCAAATCAAGCCTTTTACCATGACACACTCTAGCAAATGTTTCTGCTGACGTAACATTGCACTTAGAACCTGTGTCAACTTTGAGCTCTATGGGTTTGTCATTTATCTGAACAGTACAAAATACTTCAGTCTTTGCCCTTAAATCTACTGCATTGACTGTTTCATGGGCTGGGCTTGTAAATCACCATCAACATAAAGAGTAAGGCTGCAGTTTTCTAATTGATCAACTTGTTTCTCAAAATGTTCCCTCTTAATAAAAGAATGTGGGCCTTTTGATTTACAAAACCTTTTGAAATTATTCCACTTATCGCATTTGTGGCATTGCTGACCAAAAGCTAACCATTTTTTCTTTTTAGATTCATGACTTTCACCACAATTATGACAGTTGGCAATGAAACTAGGTCGGGGCCCATGCTCCATGCTTTGAGTTTGCTGACTCACTCTTATGCTTCATTGAAACTGTATGAACTCTAGAACTTGCTGGAAAGTTCTGGGGTTTACTAGTGGGTGCTGCAGGGGCTACAGCTTCTGCCATGTGCTTGGGCCTGTTTCTTTTAACCACATGCTGCATACTATCAACATGAGCTTTGGAAGTTACTGAAAGCATGCATCTCTCATTTGTAAGCATATTTGTGTGCTTTTCTATAAGTTAATTTATCTGACAGATCTCAATGGCCTTATTCAAAATTAAATCATTGTCACAAAGCAAAATCTTTCTCACAGCATCACCTTTAATACCAAACACAAGTCTGTCCTTTATCAACTCATCCCCTAATTCACCAAATCTGCAAGTTTTAGCTTTGTTTCTCAAGTCAGTTCTATATGTTGCAAAAGTTTCACCAGGCTTTTGATCCCTTGTGTAAAATAAGTGCCTTTCCATTGTAACATTTGTCTGGGGGTCACACATTTCTCTAAATTTACATTTTAAGCACTCAGGGGCCTCCCTTGATTCAGCATATACAACAATATGATGGTTTTCCCCTCTCCTGCACAGACAACTGGTGTATACACAAACTAACATCCCCTTTCAATGGCTTCTAACCCAGTGAAGTTAAGTAGAATAAATGCCTTTGTACTGTCATCATTATCAGAAAATGCAGCCTGTATGAAAATGTTGTAGTCTTGCTCAAATGCTCTCCAGTTCTCTGCAATATTACTGTCAAACACAAGTGCACTGGGTTTTGAAATCCGTTTGCCATGCCCACAAAGTATGTAGGAACACACTGAAAATATGAACCTTGTAATTATGTACGAACAAATTGTTCTGTGAGTTTGTAATAACATTCAAATGCACGATGAACTCTTTGAAATACTGTACATAACTTTAATGTAATACTGCACAAACATGAACACTTTAATACACTTCTGATAACTCGGATATATTTAGTCACTATGAAAAATATGTGCTTAGTGAAATATCCAGTCATTTACTCTTATTTTATTAATTTTATGCAATTCAGACTTTATTTCAAACATTTTCCGTAGCAATTCGAATATTTTTATCAATACAGGACATATTGGTTTATGTGAAAATTGTTTAGAGCATTCTGTATGCCTCATTTGATATTTTGCAAATAAAAATAGTGCTGAGTAAGAAGTAACATCTGAAATTCATTTCTGGCCTGTTTTGTGAAGTATGCCTATTGTAGGGCTGATTCACACCTCTACATTCCTCTAACTTCAACTGAGTGCCTCTCGATCTCGAACTGATGAATTTGGATTCCATCCTGGCTTTAAGTCTTTTAGACATGCTGCTTCTGAAACCATGTCCTTTAAGACATACCACTTCTAACACCATGTCGCTTATCCCTGTCTAACGTAGATGACAAGCAGGCAGGGTATTTCATGTAGATGCTTTAATACACAGAAACTCATCAGAATGGATAGCAGCAACATAAAATATAAATGAACTGGTTAACAGACAGACCTTGCATACATACATGCTTATATCTCAACAGCTTACTACAAAATGGCAGTCAGACTTGCACATGCTCAGTATTTATACACTTGTGCAAACCCTTGGATAGCTTCTTAAAGGTACATACACACACTATGATCTACAGCCCAAATGATAAAACAATCAGAAAAGAATAAACAATTCTAATTTTACAGAGATGTCAAAATTGCAAATGAACTTTTACATGAAATGGGCAATGCAGTGGAACAGTGGTTAGCACTGTCGCCTCACAGGTTCTCCGGTCCCATTCTCGGCTAGGGTACATCCTGTGTGGAGTCTGTATGTCTTTCCTGCATTCACATGGGTTTCCTCAGGGTACTCCAGTTTCCTCCCACATTCCAAATACATGTATCTGGAGCATTTCTCCCCAGGTCTCCACTGAAAATGGGTTCTGTCCCAGTAAACAAATGTTAACTAAAAAACTAAACCTGTGGGATTTAAACAAAGAAAATAAAAAGCAATCATGCAAATGAATTTTAATATGAAATTCTAGCAAACTGAGGAATTTTGCAGTGTCTGCATTATACACGAAAGTACGACTGGGACAGAAACCATTTTCAGTGAAGGCTCAAAGAGAAATGCTCCAGATGCATGTCTTTGGAATGTGTGAGGAAACCAGAGCACCTGGTGGGAAACCCACTTTAGCATGATGCAGCAGAGTAAACAGAAACTGTAGCTGCTGTCAAGTGGTGAAGGGTTGTTTCATGTAAAGATAGGTGGTAGAGTTAAATTATGTGGCTTGTCCTGGCATTTAGCTTTTTCATAAGGTGGATTTTAAGATATTTTCTAAAGCTGAGTAGTTAAAGATTTCTTTTGGGGATGGGGATTGCCATGGGGTGAGACCTAGGATGGAGTATGTATATCTAGTGGATTGGAAGAAGGATCTTGGAGTAACCATGATACAAGCTATTTCTGAGTGGTTGTGTAGGTTGTATGCTGATATTTTTTCATGTAGTTTTGCAGTGAAAGAGATTAAAGAATGTAGATAATTCAGTATTTTTTGAATGTCAACTAAGATAGTATGACAGTTAATGATTAATGTACAGAGCAAGAAACAGGGGTCAAAGACTTGGGAAACTCCTGTTGTAAAGGTGAAATGGAGATTGCTCTAAATATTATACAGAAACCTCTGCTCTAAACATAGCCAGCATACCAATTGAAAGTAGAGAGGCTAAGTCCATAGATTTGCATCTATTTGACAAGAAGAGAATAGTTAAGTCAAAGTCCTTTGATTTATCAATGTGGACTGAGCCAGTATTTTGTTCTGCTTATACAGCACAATGTGTATGTCACATTCAGAATGTACTGATGCACCTTAATAATGAGCATGCATGGGCAGTTAATGGCACAAGAATATTGGGCTGAAGCCCTCACAAATAAATATAAGAACATGTTTTATGGTCTTCGTTATTATTTCTTTCTTCCTTTCTTTCCTTCAAAATAGTTGACTGAGATTCCAAGAAGGTGGCAGTAGTATAAGCAGCTAAAAACAGGGCTTCTGCAAACTGCTGTAGATTGTTAATAGAAGTTGTAGCTGAAGTACCTATGATGTTGAGTAAGTTAACAAAGAAGAAAAAACGTGAAGTTAAAGGGAAAAAAACTGTGAAGCTTCGGAAACAGTCTGAAAGGACCATGGTGGAGCAGATGTGAGGAAAGCAGATGGTAATTGTACCTGAAGGAGAAAGTTCCACAGCCTCCACTGAGAGAGAAAAATGACCAAATGGAGTCTGAAATATTCAAGATAAGTGGTCTGGTGTTGAACTATATAGATACAAATAAGAGAAGCCTGCAAGAAACAGAAGATATTTGACTATATATTCAGAGCAAATAAATAGTATGAAAACTACAGAAAAATAAATGAAAGAAAAAAAAATGGTGGAATAGCAATTAAAAGATGAGCAAAATACACTGAAACTGGCTGAACTTGAGGATACGTTATGCACAGATAGCATGAGGCTTACAGAAGAACCAGAACAAAATGAAGGGAAGGATTGTAAAGACTTTCTGAGAAAATACCTCAACACGTGGACTGGATTTTCTATTGCTGATATTAGATTAGAAAGAGTACATTAAGTAAGTCTTCCTAATTTGAGGCTGAGAAAACAACTAAGACATATACTAATTAAAATGTTGACATTCCAGCTATAGAAGGAAAGTATTTATATTTTGTGGAGAAAGGGAACAATCTTAAAGGTTGAAAACAAAGAATTTATGTGGATAATGACTTTTAATTACAAAAATGAGATAATAGAAATGCTTTTCTTCCTTCCATAGAGCTTTGCAGAGAAATGAAACTTACTGTATCTTTCAGTACTTTGAGAATTCTATCCTTTTGGATTAAAAACATGCACAGGCCCTTAACAGGTGCAAGATGAACTGGGAAAAAGAAAAGAAGAACTTAAGGTAGGAGAAATATGTCAGGAAACATACAACCTGTCAACAGATGTAGAATAAGAAACTATCCACACTTTAGGGGGAGATATTCCTGCAAAGTCCTTTCCTGTTTTCCAAACAAAAGTAATGGACAAGCCAAAGAAAAATGAAACAGTTTTTAAAGACAGTGAGAGATTCCATAAAAAATGCACTGGAGACATTGAGTGCGGACATGACTTAAAAAGATAAATATGCATATGGAAAAGGATATGATATAACCAACATGTGCATTGCATTCTGATTGATATTTTAAAACCATTGAAATCAACAAGTACCAGAGAGACAATAAGTATTTTATTAATATATTTACATTAAATGAAAGTCTATATATAAATGAATGGAGAGATTATGCTACATGTTGTCTGATGAAAGTCCTATAAATTCTATTACATTTCTTTCAACAAATACTCTACACAAGGGAAAGAAGTAAATTCTGAATGAAAAAGGAAACCGATTATATAATGGAAACAATAAGGAAATATTGTAGAACGTTCTGGCAATGCATGCACTAAAGCAAGGAATGAATGCAAAGTTAATGAGACAAGTATGCTGACCAAATGTTAGCAAGATTCACAAAAAAATAATGCATCAGGAAAACTAAGGAGAGTTGTTTAAATGAGGGATATATATACATGTGTGTTTACATATGTATATAGATATATATATATATATATATATATATATATATATATATATATATATATATATATATATATATACATACACACATATTGCCAAGGATGCTTGGTATAATTAAAATATAAATAAGCACACTAGAAGATATTAAAAAAACTCTGAAACTAATAAGAAAAAGCCTACAAATAATCACATCACCCTGTATGCTGTTTCGTTAAAGTCATTTTTGTTAACTGGCTTGAGAATGTGAAATTTGTATTTTGCAGACTGACCTGTCTCCAGTGCTGTTGGAATGCAATTTGCTTTCCTTGATAAGTTGTGCTTAATTGCAAGAGGGTAAGGTCAATGTGGGTGGATAGTTAAGTTTGTTTGTTTTCCTGGTTAGTTAAGTTTGACCTATGGAAAACAGATACAGAATTTAAAATATCTTATGAAAGTTACAGGGAAAGTATAAAAAAATGTGCAGGAATGAACAACACATAAAACTAAATACACTAAATGAAACAATGCAGATAACCTTGCTATAAGGAGGTTGGCATAATGGTTAATGTGTTTATTTTACAGACACAGGGTGCAGGGTATGATACTCACATGGGGTAATTGGTTAGGCTTAAAATAGCCCACAAGGGCAGTTAGCCTAGTACTAACTTATGAACAGGTATAGTAATGCACTGATAGAGAGAGAAATAGCTTCAGAAATAAAATGCTGCAGACAACTGAAATAAACAGATCAGTAATGCATACTAGGTGTTGACCATCCCAAAGGAGTAAATCGAGTAAATCAGCATTTAAGTCTGATTAGAAAAGACTAGCAGATGCTTTCACTGATTTTTACCACATAGTGGTAGCGCTATTGCCTTGAGAAAAAAATATATAGTTAAACTGCTTTTTATTTAGTGGGTAGGCAAGGGACTGTGTGTTCCAATGAAAGAATCGGTTCATTTGGGAACAATATTACACAGAAGTATAAAAGGTAGCACAAAAGTGATAGAAACAGATTATGAAGTACTTGACCTTAACAAAGATAAAAAGAGCATTAGATAAGTGGAATAAATATCAACTTTGCTATGGCACAATTTGACTTATGAGTTTGTAATGTTAATGGGTTGGTAAACAGGAAAAAACAGGACAAGACTTATAGCCACAACAGTAATGCACAGATAACAATGTTACATGAAAATGTGAATGATAAAGAACATGAACGCTTTGTACTGAAATGCTGGAAAGAGATATTCTTTGCAAGAATAGTAGGAGATCAAAAGGAAGGGGTTGTAATACTAATTAAAGGAGTACAGGAATAAAGAGTTAGGAACAAAAGAAGTATAGATAAAGAAGAAGAAGAATGGTGAGAGAATGTTGTCAGAGTATAAGATGTACATTCGCTGGGAATTCCGAGATAGCTGCAAACTTGCAAACTGATTGACAGCTTAATTCCAGCTTTCCCATTGTGAAAAAAAACTGAGAGATAAGGACAAGTAACTCTGCCAGTTTTAGTAAATTCAGTTACTGGCTACTAAGTATGCTGCCTGGATGCCAGCATAGAAGAAACATAGAGACCCTGAAAAAAAATGAAGAGAAAACACCACGTGGGAAGAATCCTGCAGCTGTTCAGCAAAAAGTGTCTCAAGCTCCAGCTTTGCTGTAAGACATAACTTCCAATAATCTATAGGAAAAAATAAATCAAAATAAATCAAATGTGCTCATATCACATTGAAGGAGTATATCATACTCGAATAACAAAATGTTGGAAACATGGAAGAATATTTAAACAGCTATTAATATCAACTGATAAAACTGCAAAAATCACAGGTGAAATTGAGAAAAAGTTGGCTGAGTATGAAACTACTCAAGAAAAGTATTTTCAAAAAATGGTAGAGTTAAAGGACAGAGAACGCATGGAAAAACTGACATTTTCTGCCATACAAAAAGAAACTTGAAGGAACAGACTTTATTAATTTCACAAAAGCACAGATCAGCAACTGGACTGGTATTCCAGAGCAGGATTTGTTAATTGAAAGGGCACATTGTCTGTATATTCCAAACTTGGCCACGAGAAAGCAGTCAGTACCTGTATTAGTAAAGTTGCAATCATACAAGCAGAAAGAGTTGATCCTGACACAAATGTGGAAGAAGGGCAAAGTATTACAAATTAGAGACAGTAGAATGCTTGGAAAATGATTATTCACTGTACACCAGGCAGAAGAGAAGCAAAAAAAAAATGAGAGACTAGTGCAAGTCAAAGACTGCCTTGTAAGCCAGGGGTGACCAGTGGCTAACTTACAGGGCAGTCTCTGACCTGGTCCTGATGGAAATGCTACACATTCGTAAATCAAACTGCAGGAGAGTTACTTGCTCCAAGGATCTTAATTTAACCTCTGACATGAATAGGTCATGCTTGAGAGATATATACATCTCCCAGAGACTGCCACTTTTCTAGAACAAGCTTCCAATTCATGTGAAACAGAGCCCCTCCCTGATCTTCTTCAAATGCAACCTTGATCAATGGATGTGTGAATGCAAATTGACTCATGGGGTGGCACCCATGTCCCTCCTGGACAGAGGAAGTCAGCATTAACTACCACAGAACCTTGCCTCTGTGAACTTCATTCACCTAACCACTGACAAGTGAGGCAACTGGGAAAGAATATGGCTAGGCTTGTAAAGGCTCTAGGGTCATTATCCTAGTAACATCCTATGGACCTACAAAATTTATCCCAGCAATCAAGGAATGCTGAGAGGCAGGTGTGAGATTCAAGCTGCTGTATCTAGCTGTCTTAAGAATATTTTTTTTCCTAGGGATCACAATCGTGTTTGGATGCAGAACAGGCTAAGAAGGAAATACAAAAGTTTGTCCATCAAAAAGTGAGCCATCAAACAAAAGGAGACTCTGCTTCTCATTCCTCTGATAATAAAGCTCATACAGAGACTTTGCCAATAAAGCCTGAGAAGCATATACCCCACTTTATCTCATTAATGTTTGGAAGAACACTAAGAGGAGGGAAAATGAAAAAGGGTAGCTGTGAATAAAACATTTTTTGTTCTTAACAGTATTTGTATAAAACATTTTATGATATGCCTTGCATGTTATATGGTAAAGCATTTTCAGTTAGTTTTGCATGTGATAGAGATATTAATTAAACAAGTGTCTTTATTCTTTTTTCTTGTTTAGTTTTAAGAAATGTAGGCATTGCAATGTAAAAAGAGAAAGGCTGGACAAAAGCACATTTAAGTTAATATGTTGTAATCTTGGGTTGCTGAAGTCAGGAATGGGGTTGTAAAAGTGCACATATTATAATATATACAGAGAGTTTATATATTTTCTCTTACTTTTTGCACAGGAGAATATTTGGATTAAGGCCTTTGGCTTAATCTAATTCAAAAAATTGTGTAAGCAAGTAAATAACAGAACCCAGAATGTAATTACAAGTTTTCCATTAGCAAATAAATGATCAATGTGAGCTGAGAAGTCTGCAGCTGAGGGCAGCTGTACATTTTGTTCTTATGTTTCCATTAAGACAAGATGACTATAAGAGGAAAGCCACAAACAACAGAGCACTTTTTAAACTCAAAAAGATAATGCTTTCTGAAAGCATACATGCTGTTTTTCACATCTGGGAAGGGAATAAATATAAAACAAGAACAAAAACAATTAGTGTAAGCAGGAACACAAGCTGTAACTTGGATCTTAGCATGGATCTCCTTAATTATAGGTTAGATAATGCCTGTGGCTGCAGGTGTAAATTTGGGAAATTCCTCATATCAAGAGGGTTAAACATTATTTGAAGATGTGCATAGCTTTATGTATTTGCTTTGGGTTAACAAGTTATGGGGGTATTCTGAGAGTGTGTTTGTTTTTTAGGTTGAGAGCTTTCATTAAAATAAAAAGTCTGGTAAAATGTGACATAAGCTCAAATGGAGATGACAAGAAACAAACGTGTAGAAGATCAGCCTGCCAAACATTAGTGGATACATGTAACACAAAAGCTAGAAATAGACATTTAAAAAAGTTGTTCTATATAATAGGTGGGAATAATAATTACTTAGAATGACTTCACTATCCATATTACTTTGGAAAGGGAATGGCCTCACAGGTATGAACAGAAAGGAAAGAGTATTTAATTATATTAAGAAATGCAGAGTGTAAATATCAGTGCTACATGAGACACATTTGGAAACTTGTAAGCATGTAAATTTGATAAAGAAAGGATTTCAGGAAGGAATTTCAGCGGAGTATCAGAGACAAAGGAAAAGATGAGTACTTATACTAATTGATAGAGGAGCTCCAATACTGATATAAAAAGAAAAATATGATAGTAATGGTAGATGTGTGATAGTAAGGGGCTACTGGGAAAAGAGGAGGAGGATTACACTGCTATGTTTTTATATTCCACTTAAAACTGTTGTTATTGGGCTTAAGAAAAGTTTAGAGAAATAATCAGATTTCAGCATGGAATATTACTTGCAGGTAGGGACAGAAATATGATTTTCAACTTTTACAATGTGAGGGTCTCAAGACCTAGAAGGGAAAATATAACAAAAATTGTAGATTACTGAAGAAAGTTATGAAAATATTTGGTACAGAAGATGTGAATTCAGTAGTAGGAACTCAGAAAAAATATAAATAGTATTCCTCAAGGTACAGTAACTGGCCTGGACTAGACAGACATTACATTTCACAGGAACGTGTGCATTTAGTTAAAGGCTTCGACACATATCCAATAATTATTTCAGATCATGCACCAAAAACAACTAAGATAAAAATGCAGGGTAATGAATTAAAAAATGAGACAGTGGTGCTTCCCCACTTACCTGCTAAAAGTGAGGAATTAAAGGAATGAGTAATGGAAATTATTCAAGAGTTATTAGGGGAGACAGAAATTTCTTCAGAAGTCATAGTTAGTAAGTAGGATAAAATGAAAGTGGAATTTAAACATATAATCACAATAAAAGAAAAAGAGATATGGTTAAGAAGTAACATGAATTATTTAGAGAGGCTGACAAAAGTTAAAGTTTGCAGACTAGGAGAAATCTTACAGAAAAAGAAGTGGCACAAGTGCAGAGTACTAAAGAGAAAATTAGGTAGTATGTAGATAATATACATGAGTTCAGAACAATTGCTGTTAAGCGACTGTTTTTGATTATAACCCCAGAGCACAAACACTTTAGCACAATGAAGTGGGCAACATAAAGTAGAAAGGGTCGTTGACAAACTTAGGGTGCCTATATTAAGAAAAATAACCAGAGATCCTGTAGCAGTATTAGAGATTTTTTGGAAATTTTATGAAAATTTGTATAAAAGCATGGAAATGTGGAAATCAAGAAGTAAAAATGTAAATATTTATGGAAGACTTAATTATGCCATGGCTAGAGGTAGTTGAGATTCAACAATTAACAGTGAAGGTAGGAGGCAATGAGGTAGAAATGAGGATGTACAATCAATGTGCAAAAAAGTCCAAAGGAAGAGAGATATTATTTGTGTGGAAATCTGGAAGCTAGGAGGGATGAAAGTGATAACGATCTGGAAAAATTTGTTTAACAGCATTTTAAAAAGAGCAAAAGCACCAACATCTTGAAAGAAGGCCATGGTGGCTGTAATACGCAAAGATGCTAAAGACCCATCAGACCCAGCTTCATGTTGTCTCATTTCAATTTTTAAGCATGATTGTAAAGTGTTTATGTCTATAATAGCTAAAGCATTGGCAAAGGTGTTACCAAAACTGATAAATATAGATCAATATACTTTTATGGAGGGGAGGCAAACATTTTACAACTTTAATAGAAAAATGATGAGCCAGAGGGAAGCAGAGTGTAAGAAAATACCACTGTTGATGGAGACTCTTGATGCAGAAAAAGCATTTGACAGAGTAAGCTGGGATTTTATGAGTAGGACATTTGCATTCCTTGATACAATAATAAGGTTAATTAGGAAGATATATGAGGGATGAGATACAAAAATTAAATTGGGAGGGTTCCTCTCTAACAAGTTGCATTTGAACAGAGGAACCAGGTGAGGTGTCCTCTTTCCCCTTTGATATTTGCTTTATATTAACAGCCATTGGCAAAGAAACAAAGGGACTCATAAATTCAAAGATATAATTGGTAAGGTAATCAAGAAAAGTTGGCTTTGTCTGCAGATGATATTATTTTGTGCCTGATAAACCCAGAAAAGGACATCTTGGTGTTTTGAAATATCAGTTTCATGTCTTTTCAGAATATAACAACTAACGAAGACAAAACAAAAGCTAAAACTGTAAATTATATGTCCACACATGAATTGGTCCAGAAATATACATATTTATGGGGGCACAATAAAATGAAGTATTTAGGAGTATAGATTAAAAAGGATTCTACCCCAGATACTCAAAAGCTAGCACAGAGTGCAAGATCGGTGCAGGAGCTCAAGCAGGCAATATGTCTGCCGTGCGATCCAGGAACAGCCTGCAGGAGCATGCACTAGCGCTCCTGCGCTAATCTTGCATGGACTAAGCCCTGGTATGCAAATCACCCCATTTGCAGGTGAAATCCATGCAAATAAGGTGATTTTGCAATCCAGGAAGCTTGCAACAGTCCATGCAAAACTAGTGCTATCTGCAGAAATGTACTCGGTTAGTAACCGAGTAAATTTCTGCAAAATCCAAAATGGAGCTATGACAGCTCCAAATAAAGGCTGCATATCAAGTAGTAAGCATGCCAATGGCCAAGTATAAGGCCATTGGCATTGCAAACAAAACAAAAAATTAAAAAAAAAAACTTTTATTTCTTTTAGCCGATCTCAGCCATTTAAGTGTAGGGCAGCGGCGCTCAAATGGGATCGGGGGAAAATAATAAAATAAACCTAAAATAAGCATTCTAACTAAAATCAGTATTCTGCCATGCAAGTCAATGGCAGGCAGAAGACAACCTGACCAGTGAGTAGTGGCTGCTAAGGGGGAGGCACAGTGTGAGACATGTAACTTTGCATTAGCAGGCAATCCTATGCAAATGAGGGGAAGGATAGTGAATCCCAGTTTTCCCCAGCATGTGAGTCAGGTCCCAACAGTATAAGAGTAGGAATAGCCTGGTGAAAGCCTAGGAGTTAGGTGACATCAGGGGGGGTGTAAGCAGATTGGAGCCCTGTGGCTGGGGTTTGCTCCTAGCTTAGCACAGCTAAGCTAGGGGGTATGTCTAAACCTGCCTAGCACTCTTTACAAAGCCTAAGCAAGTGTGTGCACTGCGCACCAGGTTATACATGAAGAAAAAAGAAGTTAAACCAGGAAATACAGCAGTGTGCACATTTGAGCACTCTGTTCATGCGGTGTACCCCCGGGCTTAAACAGGAAGGCAATGGGAAGGGAAAACAGCAGTAGGAAGGTAATCCAGGAGTACTAGCTTAGCTGGCAGGTGAAATGTATCAGAATCAGCCAATTACACAGGCAGCAGACCAGCCCAGCCTAGAACACTACTATAAACTATGCTAACACCTACCATTCTGGTTTTTCCCACACTCTACACTACTGGTGTATACAAGTGGGGAAATTTTAACAAACAAACCTACAAAATGAAAAGGGCTGCAGCAGGCAACATCAAAAAACATGTGCAAGAGGCTGAGGGTGGTGAGGATGTGAATGCTGCTGAACAACCCATAGTGAGGAGATGGAGAAGAGTGTACAGACCCAGGGTAACCTACCAGGGCTACATGAGCTGGAAATAGTGGAGTGCTATAGGGTGGACAGAGACCTCCTACAGCAAATTGTTGAGCTGTGCTAGCCACACCTGACCCACCAAACTGACTGAGGGGAACCCATCCCAGTGGATACCAAGGTATGTGTAGGCCTAGGTATACTAGCCACAGGCACCTCCCAAAGCACAACTGGGGATATCATGGGGATCTCACAGGCATCAGCATCCAGAGTATTCCACCAGTTCCTGGATGCCATGTCAGCACATGCCAGTAAGCACGTATATTTCTTCAACATCCATGAGGTGTTGATCAGCAATATGCGTCTCTTCCACCAAATAGCAGAATACCCTGGGGTAGTGAGTGCTATAGAGTGCACACACATATGCATCAAAGCACCACCCGGTGAGTAGGGTAGGTTCTACATCAACTGCAGGGGCATCCTCTCCATCAACTTCCAGGTCGTATGTGATGCCCAGGGCATTATAATGAATGTGTGTGCTGGCTGCCCTGGAAGCTATGACAATTCCCACATATGGCATCTGACACAGCTGTAACAGAGATTTGCCAATGGGGACATCTCCTACGGTCACCTAGTGGGGGATGCTGGGTACACACTGGAGCCGTGGCTGATGACACCCATCAGAAATGCACACACAACTGAACAAGAACACCATAATGAGGCACACGCACAGGCCAGACATATAATGGAGCATGTGTTTGGGATACTCATATCATGGTTCCGGAGTCTGGACACATCCGGTGGAGCCTTGTTGTATTCACCAGCTACATACACCCAAATTGTTATGGTATGTGCTATGCTACACAATACGATCCTGCAGAAACAGCTGCATCAGGAACAGCATGGGGCAGGGCCACACAGCCCCCCACCAATGCCAAGGCCTGCACAGGCACAGACTGATGCAGAGGAGGAACAATCTGAGCCTGCCCCAGTAGGCAGATGGAGGTGTGCCCAGTATGCCGTGGCTGCAGAAAAGAGGCAATGCATAGCACATGCACTGACACAGTAGGGATCTAGGGAATGGCACCTCTCTCTGACTCGCACATACAGTAAAAGGGATGCCAAACATGACACTACCTGTGCTCAACCATGTATAGGGAGTGTACTATGTGCATCCGACATAGGCAGATTTCCAGCATCTTCTGCAAGCCTGGCACACCCTCAAGGCAAGTCAATCAACCTACCAATTGCCAAATGGAGTAGAATGTGTCTTTACCTGTAGCTATGGTATGGATGTGAGCATGCAAGGGAATTGGGTGGCTGAATGTTATGGCAGCAGACAGTAGACACCCATAGTGGCACCATGACATCTGTAACACATACTGGAGTCACCATAGTAGCCAGTGCTACACAGGGTGACAAACCCACTGCAGGATATGTGCTGAGCAACATGTGTGTCCATATGACCCACACATGCCAGTCAGGTCGGTTCACAAACCCAACAACAGTCCCAGGCAGCAGACAGGTGTAAACAAACACAAGCAAAGCCTGTACTGTGGCCCCTGAATGAAGGTTGTGGTTAACCTCCCCCCAGGTCTATACAGACAAACTATATCAGGTCAGGCAGTGGGTTGTTAGTTCTGAAGGGTAGGAAGTCAGACACTAATATGTAGGGCAACCAACGCAACGATCTGTAGTACACTGTTATGCCTCTAGTCAGCATGATAGGTAAGAATACAGAATGAAATGGAGTACCTGACATCTTAGTACAGTCATAGCAATTGTGTACAAGTGTCAGGTGTACCCCCCCCATCCGACGTAGTAACGTAATAACAGTCAGGTGGGCCCCCCAATCCTGTGTAGAAATGCAGAAATAGTCAGGTGTGCCCCCCCATCCTAAATAGTCATGTAATAACAGTCAGGTGTGCCCCCCAATCCTGTGTAGAAATGTGGTAATAGTCAGGTGTGCCCCCATCCTACATAGTAATGTAATAACAGTCAGGTGTGCCCCCCCCCCACTCCTCTCTAGAAATGTAGAAAAAGTCAGGTGTGCCCTCCCTGCTATGCAGAAATGTAGTAACAGTCAAAGCCAAATGATCGATGGATACCCTGCAGAGACAGCATGCTACCTGTTGGTGTGCAACACAAAGGTCAGCACTGCAGCACAAACTACCTGGACACGATCCACACATTCAATACAGACGGCCATACTGGGCATGCTCACACACTTAAACACATGAAGGCCATGTCTGCAAACACCAGTGGACCAGACATATCTGGCAGTTGCAGTTGTTAGTGCAGACACTCATCAGTATGCACCACTCATGCCTTGCACACACAGTGGATAGGAATACAGACATATATGTCAGGACAACACACTATAATAAGCTAAAGGTAGACCTACATAGATATGTGGAAGAGGGTGACTGTGACAAGGAGCCATCCAGGCCTGCCCCACCCAGCACACAGTCAAAGGGCCCCAAACACATGAGGTGCAGATGTCACTCACTGCAGATACTAGCCACCAGTATCTGTCAGCATTACAGACTATGTGGTGCATGTGCCAGCTATGCAACATGACTGTACAAAGAAGTAGTAATCTAGCAGCTGTATACACGTACCTATGACCCCGTATGTGCCCGCATGTGGCGTGTCAACCCCTAGATGAATGGGTTATGGCCCATTCACACACTGCCCTCCCCATAGCCCTACTATGACAAGCCTGCTGAGGTCATCCAATGGGAAATACACCTTTGGGAAAGTTGCACCCGAGTAATCTCTGTGGCCCGTCCCATGACTGTGTACTGCTGTAGTGTAATAAACTAATTAGGTAGGAGTTCTAACCCCAGACTTGGCAACTGTGTGTGTGTTTTTATGTGTGTCTGTCTGTCTCTGACTGTGTAGAGAGCAATGCTTTTTAGGGTACTCACACTCCTTACAATTCATATACTCAACTTTGGCAAGGCTGCTGATGTCACCCACCTAGAAATACACCTCTGGGAAGGTGGTAGCCCAGTAATCTACATAGCGTGGTAGCCCAGTAATCTACATAGCGCATCCTGTACCTGCGTACTGTTGTAGTGTGATTTAAAACTGTGGAAGGGTTCCATCCCCACCCATGGCAGTTCTGGATGCATTATAGGCTAGTCACACTCAATACATTTCAAAAGGCCTACTTTGGCAATCCTGCTGATGTCATTCATTGTGAAATACACCTTTGGTGAAGGAGTTCTCCAGTAATCCCTGTGATGTATCCTATAACAGCTCCATGCTGTAGTGTGATATAGACCTCTGTTAGGGGTTCTATACCCACCCATGTCAGCTGTGGATGTTTTGTGTGTGTGTCACTGTCTGTGTAGGGAGCAATGCAGTTTAGGCTAGTCACATGCATTACATTTCAAATGGCCTACTTTGGCAATCCTGCTGTTGTCATTCATTGTGAAATACACCTTTGGTGAAGGAGCTCTCCACTATTCCCTGTGGTGTGTTCAATAACAGCTCCATGCTGTAATGTGATATAGACCTCTGTTAGGGGTTCTATACCCACACATGTCAGTTGTGGGTGTTTTGTGTGTGTGTGTCACTGTCTGTGTAGGGAGTAATGCATTTTAGGCTAGTCACATGCATACATTTCAAATGGCCTACTTTGGCAATCATTGTGAAATACACCTTTGGGGAAGGAGTTTTTCAGTAATCCCCATGGTGCATCCTATAGCAGCTCCATGCTGTAGTTTGATATAGACCTCTGTTAGGGGCTCTATACCCACACCTGTCAGTTGTGAATGTTTGGTGTGTGTGTCACTGTATGTGTAGGGAGCGATGCATTTTAGGGTAGTCACACTCACTACAATTTGAATGTCCTACTTTGGCAATCTTGCTGATGTCATCCAATGTGATATACACCTTTGGGGAAAAGGTATGACAGTAATCTCCATGGTGTGTACTATAACCGCGTAGTGCTGTAGTGTAGTAAACTGTTTAGGCAGAGGTTCTACTCCCAGACATGATAGGTGTGTGTGTGTTTGTGTGCGTGTGTGTGCGTGTGTGTGTGTGTGTGTGTGTGTGTGTGTGTGTGTGTGTGTGTGTGTGTGTGTGTGTGTGTGTGGCCCATGTGGAGTGGGTTGTGCATATTTCTTATATGGTGGCCCTACTATATATCACAATGTCCACTGTACAGGGATAACAGATGTGAAATAGCTGGGGTGCAAAGCTATACCCATACATGTGACATCAACGCCAGGCAATCACAGTTAGCACCCCCAGTATTACCCAGAGCACACTCTCAACCCATGTCTTATACACACACACACACACACACACACACACACACACACACACACACACACACACACACACACACACACACACACACACATGCCTAGGCAACAGCCAGTATGTGGGTAGTATACTGCATATTGGCTACTGATAGTAACTATGGGGTGATAGCTGTGGGCTACAGAGGGCATGAAACCCTGTCCATCTGTCCAATATGCACATACATGCAGACAGTGCACGTTCCCCATGTTCCCCAATGGACACCTGCAACACCTGTGGTGCCATCACATGTGACCCACAAAGAACATACCATGCCTGACAACATACCCTGTATTAAGCACAACGAAAAAGTTGAGGTAAAAAACACACACCTTTATCAAACACAAAGCTTTCAGGTACAAGACCCTTTCTCAATGATAGACACAGGTACATTAAAATCAGACATTAAATACACGCCCAATACATCACGTGACCCGCAGCCATGGTCATGTGACTAATGCATTAAAATAATTACATTACTTATAATTTTAAAACATAAACAAGTAAAATTAGATAAAATTCATACATACATATATTTGCTTACTTTTGTGTACTTATATTTACATGCACACATATATACGCAAATGCATTACCTATGTTATTTTAACTTAGTGTGTTGTATTTTTATTAGAACAGGTTTTAAGGAAACATCAAAATTTAATCCAGGGGATATATTAGCTGCTAGCCTTACTATCCACTCGTATTCTTTATTATCTAAATGATTACATAAGTCCCCTCCCCTGATAGAGCTAACAACACATTCTATTACTCTAAACTTGAAACTGTGTTTTAATGTACCTGTGTCTATCATTGAGAAAGGGTCTTGTACCTGAAAGCTTTGTGTTTGATAAAGGTTTGTGTTTTTTACCTCAACTTTTTCGTTGTGCTTTGTACCTTTGACTTTGCAGCAGTATATACTTGCTTAACATACCCTGTATTGACAGATGCCACTGACACCAGGGAATGCTGTTAGCATGCTATCAATGTAGGTGCAGGGTAAACCTGCTGCCCATTACCACATCCTGCCACAGGTGTGCAAGACTGGCACATCTGATGATAATTTGTGTTCACAACATGGGCCAGACACCCCAGGTACAGTTCCATATGTCACTGTACATGCATGTGGGAGTTGTGCACATCCCAGACACCGTCCATGTCATGGACTAAGGAACACATACATGGCAAGTGATGCACAACATTGGCCACACACAATAGTCACCCAGGTGACTGGATGGGGGATAAAATACCCACCTGTGTGGGCAGATGCAGACACTACAGCCCTGAGCCACAATGGCATGTGGCCAGATGCCAAGGTATACCCATTGCCTAGACTTGTACAGACGTCTGGCACAGTCGACCACCACACACCCATGCAGACATGCACCCATGCATGGCAGTACTGGCACCCTGTGTGTTTGTGTGTGTGTTGTATGGTGCATATGTTCACATCCACACTCCCTACAACCCCTCCATGGGCATACTGAAGCATGCTGTCTGATGTCAAACACCTCCCCATACCCTTTGCTCATACAACCCCCGTATGACCCGTGTGGTGCATGTGATACCTGCACAGTGATGTGTTGTGACAATCCCACTATAGGTGAGTTGTAATCCTGGCCCTGCCAAGTGTGTCAATGTGTGTGCGTCCCTGTGAGAGTGTGGCTGTGTTGATGCTGGCACCTGTTCATGCGGACAGGCACATGTACATCACCTACCGTATAGCTACCATATCCCTGTTGCAGATGTCAGTTACCATCACATATATGTTCTGAGGGCTCCACAGCAGCTAACCCATGTGGCACATCCATTAACTGCATAGAACTGTAATAGCACTACATAGGTGTCAGGGGTTTGATACCCTGTGCTGATAGGTGTGTGACACAAACATGCTCAGATTTTACTCTCCCACCTCTCCCTGACTTGTCTTTGCCTCTGTCTACCTCTCTCACTCCCTCTCTGGTGGATGTGGAGACCTACAATTGCTTTGCTTGGCAGCAGCATGTGTATTTTAAGTGATGCTCATGATCATCTGATGGTCTCTGTATGAATTTCAGCCCTCCCCTAGCTGATTTCAAGTGGCACAGCTGTGGTAACATTCCCATAGCCAATTGCATGGAAACACACTCCAATATCTAGGAACATCATGTTGGTGCTGGCCCTTTTCATTCACTGTGAACAGGAACTAGATCTGTTGTTTGGCAAACAGCATCTTAGATGGATTGGGGATTTACCTCTAACAGCATACACTGTGGAAAATGGGCAACACACAGGAGGGTGATGCACCTGACCTGACTACAGACTGTAAGTGCTGCTATACTGCATTTGGGAGTACTGTTGGTTTAACAGTGTGTGTGTGGATATGACTGTCCTACATGTCTCGATACCTGCCACATCAGTTCCATGTTTATGAGGAATCCCCATCTGCAGGGTCATCTGCAGACTGGGCTGTGTGTTGTGCCTTTGATTTCATGTGTTACCCATGGAGCATCTATCTGTGGACTGCAGAAGGTAGTGTGAGGATTGCAGTCTGCAGATGGTGAAAGCCGTGACAGTTACTGACTTCATATCCCACAAAGGACATATGTTGTAAAAACCCTGTTACAACAGTAAATGTATGAGGTTATCACAGCAACATGTCATTGTTGTCCCTGTGTATGTGCTTCCAGCCACATCTCTGTCAACCGTTGTACATATGTCATGCATGAAGTGGTACATATGTGCTGTACACCATAATTAGTGTCATCATATCTGATAACAAGCCAGTGAGATATCAGACTGCTACTCATGTTATGTATGGTAGGGGTTATATTTCATGGCATAACCTGGACATTCTGTGGATGTTTGTACAGTACTGAGGTCTGTGTACTTCTGTTGAACGTTGACAGTGTGTATATTGTTAATATGTACTTTAGCTTGTGTACAGACTGTGGTAGATGTCATTGTTCTAGGTCTCATCCTATCCGATGTTACATGCTGCACCACTGTATGGTACCGTATTGGCATACATGTTTGTAGGGCCTTACACACACATGCCCCATACCACAGACAGCCATCAGACCAAACTGTGTAGCAGCCCAGTATATGTAGGGTCAGTCTGTGAGTGGCACATATGAGTATGATGTCGAACAGATAGTCCATATACTGTAATATTATGCAAGCTTAACATATGTGGCTGTGTTCACATTGGTTGTGGTAATGTACTTTCACACAGGTGTATCTTGCCCTGTGCTGTGACATGCCTGTAGAGCCTGCTATATATGCAGGTACATGTGCATTCCCCCATAGGAGATGTAGGCCAGTGTTGAGCCAGTCTACCTGTAGCCTGCACGGTGCATTGTTACATGCCTAGCAGCTTAGTGTACTTACCCAGTGAGATGTCATGTGCAGATACTTGCCAGATGTACTGCTTCCAGGCCTGCCTTAACAGTCATGTATGTCAGACAGAGCAATGGTATGCTGTACAGATGTATGTCAATATCTAGTGGGTAATATGTGGCCGTGGCACCCCTGTACCAGCAGTTATTATGTGCCAGGGCAGATAGGGGTGTGTGAATGCATAACCTATGGTGGCAAATGTATTCCAATTGTTATGTGTTATACCCATCTACATAGCTGTCTACATCCATATTGTAAGGCACAGTACACATGTTTAGCACTAAAGGTTTATGTGTATACCTCTGGACTGTACAGAGTGCATCAGAATGTCACATATATTGGCCAATATCTCTGCTGCAGTCCACAGGGGCATTACCTGCTAGCAGCGGTACTTTACTATGATGTCCTTAGGATTTCTGTCAGTAGCCAATGGCACACATGTTATAAGCAGATGTGACCTCCCACACACACCAGGTCTGTGAAGATAACCCCAATGACATTAGCAATAGTCTACTAATATACCTGCTATTCATACCTGACATCCCCTTGCACCTATGACTGTGGAACTATAGAGGCTGGGGTAGGGCTACACTCCATGTCCAGAACATATGGTGGAAATATATATACATATTATTATCCAGATAGCCATATATATATATATATATATATATATATATATATATATATATATATATATGATTACACATGTGCAGTACTTCCAATTACCACTGTCATGGCAACCACCCACTCTAAATACCTACATCATGTGGGCGTGGTCCCTTTACATTTCCTGTGTGATGGACATCCTTCCTGTGCGTGGGCATCAGTGTTACTGACAGCAGGTAGCTATACATCTTACAGGAGAACCAGCACACTGAGGACAGCTACATATTTGTAGGAGGTTCAGGAACTACAGACAGAGTGTGAGTAGAGTTGTGTTATGCTTTGTATAGTACTGGTGTTACAGGGTGTGTGTGTACATACTAGTTTACCTTGGAATGCAGTCTGTCTGCATAGCTCTCAACTGTGGGCCTATCCCCTTGGTGGCCAGAGGTGTGCCTATCATGTGTTGTCTGTCCACCACACAGGTCCTGTATCAGATATTTCTCTGGCAGTGCATGTGTTGAGTGCTATCAGTACATGGCTACATCCATTTCTGTTTCTAACCTCAATTCCCTGACTAAGGGTATGTTGTAGACTATCCTGTAACACCAGTAACTTGCTTAGTGTATGGCTACAGCTTTCCACATTCGTGCCTGTGTTCCAGCCTCTGTCCTCCACCTACATACCAAGCTTTGCACATATGACATGCTGTCGGGGATTGTTCTGTAGTGGGCTGTGAGTATATCACACTGCCATTGCTGCCATCAGTCCACTGCTGTTGTATCACCCACACATAGTGTTACTTAAAAGTGCTTACTCCTGCTTACCCATGTGCTAATTTCTTTAAAAGATAAGAAAAAGGGGTTGATAGGAAAGTGGTGAAAAAAGGGGCACAAAGAGGGAAAGACGGTAGGGAAAATAGCCAGGGATGTGCAGGAAGGCTGTAGGGAAGGTCAATAGCTGCCCATTTCTTCTACAGCAACAGCTGTGCATATACACTGAATTTTGAGGAAGATTTGGACATTCAAACCCCTGGGTGGAGATGAGGATAACAATAATAAGTTGTGATGCCAATTAGACTGGATTACATGTGTCCAGTGGACAGGTGTGTGAAATGGACAGCTATGTATGGGGTGAGTTTTTTTGTGGGAACAGATTGCCCTTTTGTTTCTTTTGCTGGTGAGAGTGAGATACTGGGGAGGGGTAGTAGGTATATTTGGGGAGGTAGGTTTGGTAGGTTAACAGACAAGACAAACAAGATGCATGCAGGGGCGGTATATGACACATTTGGGGGTAAACACTTGGACGGGCTGGGGTGTTTGGAAGTCGCAAGCCCATGAGCCCCCAAATGGAAACAGTGGGACTGAGGTCCCTATCCATGGGCAGTCAGCACTGCATCTTTACAGCCCCAAAGGTGGATGTGCTGGGGGCTGGGTAAGAGGGGCAGGCTCACCCTCTAATTGTGCCATGTGGCCTTCAAGCTGGCATAACGGGTCTTGAATCTCCTTGTCAAGCTCCCTACACACCACGGCCAGGACCTGACACTGGGTGACAGGTACCTCTCTACCCCCGCTCCCAGGCGGGGATGAGCCCCATCTCCTGCAGTGGTTCCATCCGAAGGTGGTGCAGGGCCAACTGAGGAGGAGGTCCCAGGCTAGGCCCCATATGTGCTGGTGCCCTGTGCCATGGCCAGCTGAGGTGGAATAGGTGGTCCACTGGGACCGGCCTTCCCATACAAGCTATTGTGTTGCAGTTTTAAGAAAGATATCAGTTATTCATAGTCAACAGCATTCAGGATTAGTTATAACAGTGTGCATAGGTATTACCATTAACCCAAGACACCAGTTTACAACTGTTGCAGATCAAGCAGAACACATGCATATATGGGACAACAGTAGCCATTACAACAGCATGCAGGTTTCATTGATGGAAACAGGCCACCAATATGGGAGTATTTTAACATGGCACATGCATAGAACCAAATGTGAATATTTATAAACCAATAGGACATATGTCCCAACAACAGTTTGGAGTGTACACGTACCCATTGAGGTGTGTAATAAGGTTATTGTTCCACATATGGAGGGGGGTGAGAGAGAGAGAGGTCAAGTAACAACTAATATATCGCTGTAGTTTTCACAACTTTCTTAGTCACTGCAGTGATCTGTCCCTTACATGTATTATTACACGACCCAATGTCCTTACTTTGTACAATGGTATGTTTGTAGATTAGTATATGCGTGGACTGTGTCTTACATATAGTCTACACCTCTTACCTGTTATGCCAGTTGAGAAAATCATTGTTAACACTACCTGACAATTTCTGCACATACTCCCAGATTCCATGCTTGTAGACAAGTATGTACGTGACCTGTGTTGTACCTACAGTCTACACCTCTTACCATATATACCTGTTGGGAAAATCGTTGTTAACACTACCTGGCAATTTCTACAAATACTCCCAGATTCCATGCTTGTAGACAAGTATATACATGACCTGTGTTGTACCTACAGTCTACACCTATTCCCTGTTATAGCTGTGGAGAAAATCTTTGTTAACACAACCTGACAAATGCTACACATACTCCAAGATTCCATGTTGATGTTATGCACATATCTAACAATCCGTTATTGCACACACTCTGGTCAAGGCTTGACAGGATGCAGGTGTTAATGTGACATATTTTGGAATAGCTGTCATACACTTTGGGTGAGATGCTACAATGACAGGTTTGTTTCCATATACAGTCTCTTTTTATGTTCAGGTCTGACTATCCATTATATGTCAGTATAAGCTGCCTACATTTCTTGGATCATCACACTGATTTGTCAGGGGAACAGGTTACCAGGAAGCAGATTTGGGCCATTTATTTGGACATGCTGGCAGATCAGAACAGTTGAGGGGTATGACTATGCATAGAGCTTACTACCTGAACATTCTGCCACAGTCTGTACAGTTGATGGTTATGACTATGCTTACAGTGTACTATCTGAACATTCTAGCAAAGTCTGTACAGTTGGGTCTGATTATGCATAGAGGTTTCTATCTGAGCATTCTCACAAAATCGGTATAGTTGTGGGGTATGATTAAGCATACAACTTACTACCACTCCCGGGATTCGAACCCCTGCTGTGTCTGGTAAAAATATTACAGTTGGCATCACAGTACACTGTGCTATCAGGGAATTGGTGTAAAGCATTCCAATGGTTTCTTAGTCTCAATCAGTTGTTCTATATGACTGACCTCTTGGGACTTCCAACATTGTTATACTGAACTTCCTACACATTTTAACTGCGTTCAACAGTCTGGGAACATTCCTTAATACTACAGTACTATTTACAGAATGCAACACTACAACAACATATGAAAGTAGGATGTTGTTAGAAAAATATGTATTAATGTATATGTTTAATGTTTATTAGAAGCTAAAAGGGTTAACACATTTCATTCTATTTTATGTATAGCTTAGTTTTGTATGAAATACAAGATGCTTTTCAAACTGCAATATGCTTTCTGAAACTGCAAGATGCTCTCTGACCTAGTATTTGGTAGCAGAGCAAAATTCATGTTTATGCCTTTTGGAAATTTACTGAGAAGCATGTGATTATCTACTAGGTCAGGAAAATAATGAATAGAACAATACTGTTTTCTATAATGTTATTGAACTTGAACAATCAGCTCTGTTCGTGTTATGAGAACATGCACAGCTGCAGAAAAGATAGATATAGTTGAACAAAGACTGCTTGAAGAAATGAACTATAATCTGTACTTGCTTTGTGCTCGAATTAGCCATAGTACCTTGAATGGTAACATTGCATAGTGAGAAGTTGTATCTGACCGGTGGTCATCAAGGCCATGTTGTTTTTCTTAGGAAGTTTTTTTGTAAACTTGATATGCCAGCAGAAAATCATGGATAAACAGCTGCTATGAAATAATATTGAAAGAACTTGTGATTTATTACGTCAGCTTAGTAGGCAATGTCTTGTAAGAAATGTATAAGAATGGCTTCACTTCCTGATTCTAGTTAGACAAACTCTGTATTAGCATGTTTTTGTCTCCTTTCTGCAAGATTAAAGTGCCTTAACCTGAACCTGCCGTGTGTTGATCTTTTTGAAGTTGTTTTTCCTTTTACAGATTGGTCCTTCAGACCGGAAACTCTCGCATCGCCTCAGGTCAGATGGGCCAGGTGGCATGAAACTGTACGGGGAAGAGACCACATCGGTTCTTCTGCTCTGAAAGACCTCCGACTGAATTGTCGTTCAAAAGAGGCCAGCCACTTTTCTGATCTGCAACTGGAGGACAAGTTAATGGTTTTCCATCGAACTAGGTGATCAAGCACGGAGGCTCAGGTAAGGTGAGATTTACCTTTTTTCTGTTTTAGATCAGGGACTTGATTTGCATCATCTGTCAGGAGATTTGTTTTGTACAAGTCAGGGACAGGAAGATTGCAGTCTTGTCATAGATCAGGGAAACAGAATAGGTAAGGCAGTTATTCTAGATAAACTGTCAAAAAGAGAAATCGTGGTACCACGTGAAAATAAGGAGGGTTACGTAACATTTTAACAGTCAGAACAATATGAGTAATAAGTGCACAAAACGTTCCCAAGATCCACTGTTAACTGAAGATGCAAAATATATGCAATTACAGTGTGCCGACAATGTTAGGTACTATACAAAATGGGTTAATAAATATGAATTTGATGGCAAATTAGAAAAATCCTCACTTATTAAACTTATCAAACAGCTTAAAACTGATGCAAAAGGTCAGGTGAAAAAGCAACATCAATTAGGCATTCCTCAGGCACACAGGTGGATTGAGGAGACAAACAGTAGGGAACAAAAAAGTAATAATTCAAAAGCTATGTGTCTAGATAAAGAAGACAATAATTTGGTAATAGCATCAGTCCCTCCTCCCCCTCTGCTTCCCTTACCAGAATATGAAGTGAGTGGACAAGCTGGTCCACCTCCGCTATACCCGGCTGTCACCCCAAAGCCAAGACCGTATGTCAGAGATCCCATCGAGACTAGGTCTCGAACACGTAACTTAAGAGGGGATACTGAGTTATATCAAATAAACAAAAAATTCACGAGCTATGAGTGAAGAAGAGATATGTCCACTCATAGAAGTACCAAATCCTCAGGCAGGACAGGAAGGGCAGGACCTAACTCTCCTAGTATATAGACCGTAGACACCGGAAGACATCCGGAAAGCCACAGAGGGAATTCCCCATCCAAAAGTTAATTTTAGAAAATTTTTAGAAGACTTACAGGGCATGAGGTTAAGTTATCATTTAAATGGAGAATAAGTAGAAAAAGAAGTTAGACAAATCGTAGGTCCAGACTGGCACATGATCAGTGGCAACTGGAATCCCTGTGACGCAGAACACAAGCCAGTCCCACATAGCAACGCGGAACTGGATAACAGAGTGAAAGGTCTAACAGATCGAATCTCTGAGAAATGCAAGCCTAGTGCAGACTGGACTTGCATTAATCAATGCATCCAACAAGAAGGTGAAACTGTTGACAGATATTATGCTAGATTATTAGAGTGTTTTAATAACCACTGTGAAATGCAGGTACCTGAAGACCAAACACATGATTCCCAGTATGAGCAGCAGCTAAAGAATGCATTTTTGAAAGGCAGTATTTTGCCTATAAGCAGCTTTATCACAAAGCACATGGTAGATCATCGTACAAGTAGATTACAGTCACTACTTGAATATGCTAGACATGCCGAAAGGCATTTTAACAGTAAAAAGAAAAAGAAAGCCCAAGTATTTTCTGTAGAAGATGGAGCAGAGGTTTATGTAGTACAGTCCGGAAAAAAGGGCAAGAAAAATGCCCAGGGAAACAAACAATCTGATAAATGATCAGAGGAGTTTGAAGAGAGAAAGAAAAGGGGTGAATGTTTTAAATGCGGAAAAAAGGGACATTTAGCAAGGGATTGCAAGCAAAACAAGAAGGTAGCCATGGAAGATAAGGAGGGTGAGGACTGACTATATGATAGTCAAGAATCACTAGAAGGGAGTAACCGAGTAAAGACAAATGCAAATGTGATAGAGGGAGTAGAGAATGTGATAGAAGAAATAGAGGAAGTGCAAGAAATTGCAGATGGTGAAGCAAGTAAAATTTTAGACTTAGCATTATTGAGCCTAGAGCTCTATTTAGCAGACATGAAACCGGAAGTTACACTTCTGGTAGAGAGGAGGGAAGTAAAATTCCTGTGTGACTCAGGGGCATCACGGACCCTGATACATCCTTCCAAACTACCAGAAAATTCAGAATCATTTGATTACATATTAGTGAAAGCAACTAATGGACAGCTGTATCAGGAGCCACTCTCCCATAACATAGCAATAACTGACCCTGTTTCAGGGATGACCCAGAAAAGCAAAATTGTTGTTTCTGCAAAATGCCCAGTAAACCTTTTGGGCAGAGATCTTATGCAGATATTTGGCATAGCAGTAGTTCCAACTATGCAGGGTATGGAAGCACAGTGGCAAATGGATACTTTTGTGGTACGACCGGAGGGCGAAACATTTTATTGGTACAGCCAGGACTTGGTCACGACTGGTCCAGGGGCAGTAACCAAAGAACTGATGAACGTAGCCATCAGTAAGTCCCCCTCCCTTGACACTGATAAACAGCATTTGTTGCACTGTACTCTGTATTATTGTAGCACACCAGGACCTGATAACGAATATGAGCAAGAACTGTTTAAAAACCATGCAAACAGATTAGTATTACGTAATCTGTACTGGGACACAGAAGGGAACAGTGTAGTTAGCTGTTCATTGCCCCAGGAATTCTTTGCACTCTATAAATCGAATCGATTACCACATGTTAGTTTAACTAAGGACAAAAATGTGAAATGAGCAGACCTAGGGGAAAAAGTCACAAAATGGGAAAAACAGACAGAGATAGAATTGTCAGAACAGGGAGTACAGAAGCAGAAGTTAAATTGGATAACAGACACACCCAGCTGTACACTTGCAGTCTAGTGAGGACAGCTGATTAGCACTCTTACTAGAAGAGGAATAAAATGCCTTACGGAGAATAACAGAAACTCTCTGGTCAACAGGAAAATCAGATGTAGGACTAATTTGTACAGTAGGACCAGTAACTATTACGCCAAAATCAGCATTTAGACCACAGAAGAGACAGTATCCCTTAAGGAAAGATGCAGAAGTAGGAATCAAACCTATAATAGCAGCTTTACTTAAGGAAGGAGCACTGGTAGAATCTCCTCATTCACCATGTAATACACCCTTATTTCCTGTCAGGAAAGCAAATGGAGAATGGCGCATGGTTCAAGATTTATAAGCTGTAAATGACACAGTAATACCTAGAGCACATATGGTGCCAGATCCACACACCCTATTGAATGATTTGAAGCCTCAACAGAAGTATTTTTCTGTAGTAGATATTAGCAATGCATTCTTTTCGATAACGATACACCCTGACAGCCAACATTGGTTTGCATTCACATTTCAGGGGAAAAGGTATACATACACACAACTACCACAGGGGTATTTTGAAAGCCCAACAATATTCGCACAAGAGATGGCAAGCAACTTGGCGGGATTTAGCCCACCAAGAGGCAGTCAGATTTTACTTTATGTAGATGATATCCTGCTGGCAGCCCCCACCAAGCAAGAATGCAGATAAGATACCATAGCCTTACTACAATTTCTAGCCACTCAAGGACATAAAGTAAACAAAAACAAGTTGCAGCTTTGGAGAAAGCAGGTTAAATACCTGGGATATGTAATATCCAAAGAAGGCAGAACATTAGATGAAGACAGGAAAATAGCAATTTTGCAAGCACCCAAACCGACTACCAAGAAGGAAATGATGTCCTTCCTGGGTACGACTAATTTCTGTCGGAGTTGGATTCCAAACTATGCCTTGGAGTTTGCTCCACTCACCAACTTGATATACAAGAAGCATATGGCAGCACAAGATTTATTACAATGGACACCAGAAGCAGAATCAGCTTTCTGCAAACTAAAACAATTGATAGCATCCTCATTAGTTTTAGGATTACCAAACTATCATAAACGTTTTTTCCAAACTGTAGATTGTAAGCAAGGTTATATGACATCAGTGTTAACACAGCAACATGGGGACAAGCACCACCCCATAGCTTACTATTCATCACAGCTGGACCCAGTGGCGCGATCCCTGCCCCACTGTGTACAAACAGTAGTCGCAGCTGCAATGGCAGTACAGGCTTCGGCCTCAGTAGTGTTATTCCACCCTCTCACATTGAGAGTGCCTCATGCAGTCGTGATTATTTTACTGCAAGAAAAAAATAGCATATCTTTCTCCTGCTAGACATCTTTCCTGTATGACTATACTCTTGAGCCAACCTCATATGACAATTGAATGATGTACAACTTTGAATCCATCTACCTTGCTCCTGACCCCTGCGGATGGCACACCACACAGCTGCCTGCAGGAGATTGAGCAAAAGACACTGCCTAGAAAAGACCTAACAGATGTTCCCTTGGATGATGCCGAGGTGACATATTACATGGACGGCTCATGCAGAAGGGGTCCTACAGGGCAGAACCTAGTAGGGTACGCAGTAGTTTCTGATACTGAAATTTTAGAAGCATAATCTTTACCACACAACTTATCTGCACAAGCAGCAGAATTGATTGCCTTGACACGGGCATGTACCTTAGCAAAGGGTAAATGTGTAAACATTTTTACTGACAGCCAGTACGCTTTTTCTACTGTACATGTTTTTGAGCAACAGTGGAAGAATAGAGGAATGATAACATCTACTGTCAAGCCGATTAATCATGCGCAGTTTATTTTAGATTTGTTAGAATCTATTCAGTTACCTCAGAAAGTAGCTATTTGTAAATGCGTAGCTCATACCGAACAACAGGATAGGATTTCAAAAGGTAATGCGAGAACTGATACAGCTGCAAAGCAGGCAGCTTCAGCTTCAGAAGTATTTCTTTTGAGTGAGGAATTACAACCTTCTGAGATTTTAGATTTAGAAATGTTGAAAACAATGCAGACACTTACTACAAAAGTAGAAAAACAGAAATGGATAAAACGAGGAGCAATTCTTGAGAAAGGGCTGTACATCTCCAAAGAAGGAACAACGATTTTGCCGTCTAATTTGTTGAGATATGCAGCTTTGTTTAGCCATGGGCAGTGCCATGTCTCAACAGGGGGGATGGTACAGTTAGTGAATCGAGTGTTCACAGCATATGGATTTACAAACTACACAAAAAATTTTTGTGCGGCATGCCATGTTTGTAACAAGCATCATGCACAAGGGGCGTTGAAGCCTAAGCAAGGGAGTTTCCCTACACCACCATATCCGTTTCACAATATCTGTATGGATTTCATAGAACTGAACAAATGTGAAAATAAGAAGTATTGTCTTGTCATTATAGATATGTTTTCCAAATGGGTGGAAGCTTTCCCGACCAAAAATCCAGATGCAGCTACTGTTGCAAAAGTCCTTGTTAAAGAAATTATTCCTAGATTTGGCATACCGGAAAAGATCTACAGTGATAATGGCACACACTTTGTAAATCAAACTATACAACAGTTGAGCCGATATTTCAGAATTTCCTTGAAGAGCCATTGTGCATACCACCCACAATCCGCAGGACTAGTAGAGAGGCATAATGGGGTTTTGAAAAATAAATTTAGGAAATTAATTAGTGAGACACAAAAGAACTGGGTGCACTGCCTGCCTCTGACATTGTTGAGCATGAGAACTGTTCCGAATGCAAAGGGGTTAACTCCTTTTGAAAAATTATTTGGGAGGGCATACTATATACCTCAATGGAAACTCTCATGCCTGCAGACCAGGAGGCCGACAGTTCACTCGCAGAATACATGAGATGACTTTTAAGTAATAAACAACTTTTGCAGTTAAATTCTGTTTCAGATAAAGAACAAACCAGACCATTGGAAGCAGCAGTAGTCCCAGGCACGTGGGTCTGGGTGAAAGTCATCAAGAGAAAAAATTGGACATCACCGAAGTGGGAAGGGCCATACCAAGTGCTACTGTCAACACCCACTGCAGTCAAGATCGCAGAGCGAGCATCCTGGATTCATCTGACACACTGTAAATTGGTTAAAAACTTTGAACTGGACAAAAAACTTGTTACTGTTGCACAAGAACAAAATGACCAGATACGGAGCAAACAGAAATACAGAAAAACCTCAAAAGTATTGCATGATCATTCTGTTAACTATACTGATAACATTAATCTTTTTGCTGTGGCCTTTCCTTTTTCCAGCCACACAAGCTGAACTGAATAAATGAGATGCATTACTCTGACTGGCATCTGAACTTTAACACTTACCAAGCAATTAAATATGTGTATGCTGAAACTTTTAATGTTTCAAATTGCTGGATTTGCACAGCTATACCAACAGCATACGCGGGATTGTTAATGACTGCTGTCCCCCTAGGGGTCAATGAGACTTGGGAAAATTTGATTTTTGATACTACGACTGTGAAATCACAAGACAAAATAGCATTGTACCTGCCTGTTACACAAAAGGGAATTGTATGTTTTTACAAAAATGATACTGATCAGGTGGGTTGGAGCAATTGTAATGTGACTGTTCCTTACAAGTGTTATACCAAAGCCAATAATGCAGGTTATATTTGTGATACAAACTATGACTCATATTTTGAATCAATACACAAAACAGTTGATGAAGTACAACGTAATCCTGTTCTTTTTAAACAACTATCTATCATTGATAAGAAAATGTTTCATGCAGGGCAAGTATATATTAATACTAAAGTAGAGAATTGTTATTTTGTGTGTGGGAAAAAGGCATACAAATGGTTACCTGAGAATTGGTCCGGCAGTTGTTTTTTGGGTTACCTGGTTCCGGCCATATGACACACTGCAGTTTTACCTCAGGGAAGAATTCGAAATGTCAGAGAGGTCACCAAGAAACCTGGAAATCCAGTCAGGAGACCTGAGAATCCAATGGTATGAATCGAAGCAGGCTGGAGAAACCATAACTCCATGAAAAACAAAGATAAACTGACACACATGGACTTGAGTGACACTATTATATCATGGGCAGGTATAGCTCCTGCATATGGTGCAGTGAAATCGATTTGGGAGCTGAGAAAACTGTCCAAACTTCTCGAAGTAATGAGTAATGCAACTTTTTCTGCTCTCGAATTAGTAACTGATGAACTGAACGCTATGAGAACTGTGGTGCTTCAAAACCGCATGGCTCTCGACTTCACCCTAGCGGCAAAATGTGGTACGTGCACTTTAATAAAAGTGGAGTGTTGTTCGTATATTCCTGACAACCAGCATGAGATAAACGACCATCTTGAGGTGATTCAGCAAGTGTCGGCCATGACCAAACCAGGCCCAACCCTGACGGATTTTTTCCAGAATTTGTTTGGGGGGATGGGGTAGCATCCTAATGAACATCCTGATTGCCATTTGTGTGGGATTACTCCTATTAGGAGTGTGTGTTTGTTGCGGTATTCCCTCCATGAAAAGATTAATCAAAAATTTTATAGACATGTCAGTTTCTGAAACTTTGTATCAAAGTACTGAAATTGAAGAACGGCTGAAAAATGAAACATTTTCATAAGTTTAAACTGAATGACTCTCTTAACTGCAAATTCTGAACAGAAAGAGGTAAGGAGAAGAAGCAAACTGTTTACGCTTTTGAAAATAGAATAAAAAGTATTAACAGGGGGGAAATATTAGAAAATATGCATTAATGTATATGTTTAATGCTTATTAGAAGCTAAAAGGGTTAACACATTTCATTCTATTTTATGTATAGCTTAGTTTTGTATGAAACTACAAGATGCTTTTCGAACTGCAATATGCTTTCTGAAACTGCAAGATGCTCTCTGACCTAGTATTTGCTAGCATAGCAAAATTCATGTTTATACCTTTTGGAAATTTACTGAGAAGCAGGTGATTATCTGCTAGGTCAGGAAAATAATGAATAGAACAATACTGTTTTCTATAATGTTATTGAACTTGAACAATCAGCTCTGTTCATGTTATGAAAACATGCACAGCTGCAGAAAAGATAGATACAGTTGAACAAAGACTGCTTGAAGAAATGAACTATAATCTGTACTTGCTTTGTGCTCAAATTAGCCATAGTACCTTGAATGGTAACATTGCATAGTGAGAAGTTGTATCTGACCGGTGGTCATCAAGGCCATTTTGTTTTTCTTAGGAAGTTTTTTTGTAAACTTGAAAAATCATGGACAAACAGCTGCTATGAAATAATATTGAAAGAACTTGTGATTTATTACGTCAGCTTAGTAGGCAATGTCTTGTAAGAAATGTATAAGAATGGCTTCAGTTCCTGATTCTAATTAGACAAACTCTGTATTAGCACGTTTTTGTCTCCTTGCTGCAAGATTAAAGTGCCTTAACCTGAACCTGCCGTGTGTTGATCTTTTTGAAGTTGTTTTTCCTTTGACAGATGTACACAAGCGTTCACAAGATATTACACCTTTATTTCCACGCAACCTCTATGACAGTCTTCCTGCCATATTGTCTGGTTTATTCAGTACATCCCATACACAATACACTTCTTTACTGGTACAACACTTTCCAGAACTGTTATATTTATTTGTTACAACAATACATGCAGGAATATTACTAACCTGCCTTGTGACGCAGCCTTTGCAGCCTAGCAGCATGGGCTTGCTGGTTCACAGCCCAGTTATCTGCAGCTGTCAGAGAAATACAGTGATATTTAGCCATTAACTATCCATAGTATACACAAGCTAGGCAATCATTATCTATGTAGTAGAATGGGTACTAACTCAGTGCTGGGGCATCGACCATCTGCCTTGCTTCTTGGATCCACTGGTCCAAGAGATCACCCCTCCACCGCTTCATATCAGCATGGTGATGCCTGACCTGCTCACCAGTCCAGGGGATACCAGTTGCACTGGTGAGGTCACGGGTGAGACTGTCCCAGGCCTCCACTTTATACTGAGAGCCCTGGTACTGGCCTTGCAGTAGTCTCTCCTCATAGTGTTTTACCAGGAGCCATACCATGAATCTAGACTCCTGGGTGCCCCAGCGCTGTGCTCTAAATTGAGTGCCTTCCCCAACACCAGCCATTCTGCCTACAGTAGGGAGCTGCAACCAGTTATAGGAATTATTGGCACCTGTGGGGTTTAAATACACCCAGTTTCCCACACTTTCCTGTGATTGGTTGGTTTTGAAAAGGCTAAGCTATGGGCATGCCTACTTACCTAATGTTGGCATGGCTTAAAGGGCATACCACTGGGCAGATTGAGTTAGCCGGCCTACACATTGCTTACCTCAGCTAAGCTGAGCTGTGCAATGTTTAACATTGCTGAATATTTAATTTGCATTATTTCTTTCCTTTTGCCATTGATTTAATTGTTATATGTTATATATGTGTCTAGTATCTGTGATTCATGTGTACATACATTGTATGGGGTCCTGGAGACTTCAACACTTTATTACAATGACACCTCACATCAGGCCTTACTGCAGTATTCCAGTTCACATATTTATGTTATGTAGCAGGTTATACAACATCACATTGTACATAGATTCCTTTCACATGTTCAGTTTGATTTCCTATGGTGAGAAATTGTTTGTTGAAACCTCAATGTTATGTAGTGCAATGATGGCTTAGTAGTTAACTACTGTGACTGTAGTGTACAGGGTCTTGGGTTCAAGACTTGCAGAGGCTGTTTATTTTGTTGCTGGGCAGAACATGGGTCATTGGATACAGAGTGGTTAAGTCACTTTAAAGCAGTTGTAAGCAGGTTTGCGTGGGTTTGCGCAGAGCTAAGCAATACTTACTTCCGGTTACAGTTTCATACACTCAGTTAGCTTCTACTTTGCTTAATCTGTCTAGGCAATGCTTATCCCCATGCAAATGCCCTTAAACATGCTTACTAGTGCTTACACATGCGTACTACTGCATATTTGTGCTTAAACCTGCTTACTAGTGCCTTATTCATTATGACACTGACACTTTACATGTGCATTTCTTGCAGTACTCCAGTTCATAAATATATGTTTTTTAGTGGGTTTTGCAACATAAATATTGGTTGTAACATGCTTTGCCATGTAGAATAGATTGTGTTGTAGTGGGACTCGAACCGGGAATGCCTACTCATTAGGCGAATGCTCTGCCCACTACACTATTGCTGTGCTGCTTCATTTGCATATATCTTCCTTGTTATCTTCAGCCTTTTAAGCTGCTATAACTGTAGCTAAGCAATGGGCACACCCACGCACCTACAGTTAGCTGTACTCGGATTTAAAAAAAAATAAAGGGGTTTCTTCCTTTTGATTTTTATGTACTGTTGCTGTTGTACACATGGGGGACTGTTGATGGGGATATGAGGACACCTATGAGTGATCTTGCTCATTTCTTAACACCTTCTGCTGTTCTATATTGCAGGAGCATGTTTATTCGGAGAGCTCTGCTCTCAGACATGCCCCCTGCACTCATACATGCGCCATGTAAGCCTAGGAGCTCGGGCAGTGCACCTTGTTAATATGCATGGTGCACTGACATCCTGCTCCTAAAAGGGTGCTTCCATGCAGGACTAAGCTAGTCCTGCATGGAAGATTAGTGAATCTGGGGGTCTGTTATGGCAGAAAATGATATGTGGGAAGAGACTAAACAAAAGATAATACAAAAACTGAGAAACTGTAAGCTCTTGTTTATGAATATGGATATCAAGATGCAAGCAGTGAGAAAGACTTTTAGTGCCTTTAGTTTTATATACAGGTCAGGTATATTTTTATCAACCAGAGGAGACGTTGTGAACAATACTTAATAAAGAGTTGAAGGAATTTATTTGGAAAGGGAACTGGGCAAGGGTCAAGTGGGTTAACTTGGACCAACAGAACAAGATGGTTTAGGATTACTTGATTTGAAGAGATATTTTAGAGCTGTATAGTTAAGACTTATATATATACATATATATATATATATATATATATATATATATATATATATATATATAAAATACAAGCAAAAATTTATAATTCAAAGTGGAAAGGTATGATGATGAAATGAGGGAGATTTAATAAATAAAGAAAGAGTGGTATTTAGGATGCAGATCCTTAAGGAAATGACAACAGCTATACAGAATACCGTATTCATAAAGTAGCAGAACATATTCTAAGAACAAACCAACACAAGAATGGAGAAAGGAGATTTTGCCAATAGGGATGATTGCAATTAGGGGTACAGAGAATAGGCAAGAATGGGGCTTATTGAAAAAGAATGGTCAAGGTTTAAAAGGGCTTCTATTGATTGATATAAGATTTGTGTATAGCAATTCGGTAAATCTAAAAAAACTTCCTAGAGAATGTTACAGAAAACAATAACAGACAAAGAATAGGCACTTTTAGATGTGGACGATGTAGTCAGTGCAAATATGTAATAAATAAAAGTGAAATCAATTTAAGTAGTAGAGGTGGATTACTGACAAGTAAGGGATTTTTTTAATTGCAAATCTTTTGGATTGGTTTATTTGGTTACATGTGAGGTTTGTGGGTCCTTCTACATTGGAAAAACAGAAAGAAAACAAAAAAGAAGGATCTACAAACATTTAAATGACATAAAAAATAAGAAAGAAACCAATGCCATATACAAACATAGCATGGAATGTGGAGAGGCTAAATTCTCCTTTTTTGTCCTTGAGGGGGTGAAAAAAGACATCAGAGGGGGCCTTTGGGAGGAGAGGATTGAATGCAAAGAAATGTGGTGGCAATTGACACTGGAGGCAGCATCTCCCCCTGGCCTAAATGAGACCATCTCTATTAAATCTTTGTTAAAAATGGAGCTGCTAAATTGTAAAAGAAAAAATGTTCGACTAGTTTTTCTATTTCTTTGTTTTCATTGTGTTTAATAGTGGTGCATATGTTTGGCAACAAGACGGAGCTTTAACACTTCTTAGTGTAACACAGCAAATGCATATTTTAAATTAATATATTATGTTTTTTAAACTACGTTTTCAAACTATGTTATTTAACATGTTTTTAACTTAAGTTTTCTGACGATGTATCATTGAAATTAAGTTTTTAATAGGGACAAGTTTTTAATGTTTATTTAAGACTATAAAAAAGTTTTTTTGGTACGTACTGGGAGTTTTAAATTTTTAACGAGGTAATTGTGAATGTCATTCAAATGGTTTTGTTCAAGCATGATAGGTTGGAATGTTTAGGTTGTAATGTTTTTAGTGGGAAACCAATGTATTTAAAATAAAGACTGATTCAGTAATGTCATTATCTGAAGAAGTTACAGCTACTGTGACGAAAAACGTGTAGGAGATTTTCTGCGTTTATGCTTTTCATTGAGTTCATAGGTTCATAGGTTCATACTAGGCTATCTGCCCTAGGGCATTTATAAGCCTAGCCAGAATGTGTTTGGCTTCCGCCACCCATTTTAAATTTATTTTGCTATGCCCTTTTTTGAGGTTAGTATACTGTGCCTCTGTCTAACAGTGACACAGAAGTGATACCCGGGGTAAACCTACGATCTCCCATCCACTCATCAACATTCATCTTGAAGAGAGTCAATGAGGGACTCTGCCTAACCTGGACTGGGATTTTATTCCAGAGTGAAGGGAGCCTCTGGGTTATGAATCTGTCCCTCCAGCATGTCCTATTTATTTCAGTGCTGAGGTTCAAGTCTCTCGTGTAGCTCGATGGGATTTGGATTTTCTGAGGTGCAGCATGTCCATTAATTCCGGGTTGGACATGGCTTTATATGTCAGGCACAGATCGCCTCTGAACAGGCGGTATGCCACTGAGTAGAGCTGGAGTTTCTTTAATCGGGCAGCATATGGCATCTGTTTGAGCCCTTTGATCCTCTTGGTGAGGTACTTTTGGGGTCTTTCCAGTTGCTGCAGGTGTCTGGTAAGGTACATCCCAAAAGGGGCATTGTACTCAATTATGGGCCTGACGAGGGATGAGTAAAGAGGCACGATGACCTCCCCTGATCTAGATGTGAATCCCTTCATGATTAGGTGGGCTATATAAAATGTTTTTCTAACCACTTTGGCCACGTGGTTGTCAAATGAGAGACTGCTATCAACTTGGGTCCCCAGGTCCCTAATTACTTCTTCTGTACTTAATAGATTACCACCTATGTGGTAATTTGTGGGCACTTTGTTTTTGCCAATGGGGATGACTATACACTTTTTGGCATTTAGCTTGAGGCCATGGCTCTGGCACCAGTTGTCTGTTTCTATGAGGCCCTTTTGGAGGATGCTTGTGTCGGCTGGAGAGTCGATTATGGCACCCAGTTTGCAGTCATCTGCGAACTTGGTCAGCCACAGTCCTTCCGTGTTGGCCTGTACCTCCGAGAAATATATACCGAACAAGAGAGGTCCCAGGACTGAGCCTTGTGGGACACCACTTGTAACTGGTTTGGATTCTGACATGGCTCCAGCAATTCTAACCATGTGGGTTCTGTCCTTGAGCCAGTTTGCAATCCATCTAGTGACATAGGGGTTTATATTTAAGCTGGTGAGCTTATCTATAATGCCCGAGTGGGGTATTGTATCGAAGGCTTTTGCGAGGTCCAGGTAGGCTGTGTGGACCACCTTCCCCTCGTCAATGGTCTTGGTGACTGTTTCAAAGAAATCAACCAGGTTTAAGAGGCAGGATCTGCCCTTAACAAAGCCGAATTGGGTAGGATCCAGTGTTTGTAGGTCCCCAATATCTTTATTTATGAGGTCCATGATGATCCTTTCCATAGCTTTGCAGACCAAGCTAGTCAGGCTTATGGGGCGATAGTTTCCAGGATCCGTTGAGGCACCACATTTATGGAGAGGGACCACTGTTGCTGTACGCCACTCTTTGGGCACATATCCTGTAGTAAGGCTGAGATTGAACAGTAGTTTTATGTTTGGGTTTAGCTCTTCTTGGAGTTCATGTAGAACGCAGCCCGGGACACCATCTGGTCCCATTGATGCTGTGTTTTTTGCTTTGGAGAGGGCAGCTCTTACCTGAGCATCTGAGATGTCAGGGGGGCAGCACTCTGCTGGGATAGATATTTGCCCTTTTGGTGGGGGGGGGAGAGGTTTGCGCTGAACCTGTCAGCTAGGATGTTGGCAATGCCTGTGGGTTCGGTGTATCTTTTGTCATTTTGGACTAATTCTGAGAATATCTGGGAATTACCACCCAGGTTCCTAACATAACTAAAGAAAGCCTTGTGATTATCCTTAGTGTCCTGTGCAATTTTTCTCTCGTAGCTGGCCTTAGACAATTTTATGTGTGCCGTAGTTTTTTGCTAATACTGATCAGTGATGCCTTCCCTTTTTGGGATTTTGCTCTATCATTTAGTAGCTTCCTCCTTCTATTGTATAGTTTGTTTATGGCTGGGTTCCACCAGACAGGACGTCTGCCTTTGGAGGATTGGGTCTTGGTTTTATTTGGGATCACATGATCCATGCATTCCTGAAGGTGTTCATAGAATGCGTTTATAAAGGATTCTGCGGTCTGGGCCATATTTTCCACAGGCCCGGGGGCTTTGAAGGATTCCACCTCAGTTTTGAGGAGTGTGAAATTTGCTTTAGAGAAGTTTTTCACTGTGGTTTTCTGGGCAGGGGGTGGGGTCGGGATGTGAATATCCAGTGAGATTAGTTTATGGTCTGATCTTACCAGTGAGTTGTTCTGCAAGTTGGAATAAAAGTGCAACAGAATGCTTCATTTTCCCTGGATGTTTTTTTCATTTAATTTTACAGGATATAAAGAATACTACAAAAGAAGTTATAGTCTTTCATCAATGATATATGTAAGTAGCAGGAGAATGGAGCATGATAAGAAATAAGGAAGAGATCTCTGAGGAACAAGCTATCAGAGAATACCAGTTGAGGTCAAATATTTAGAGAAATATATGCATGTGTTTGTCTCTTTGGTGTAATGAAAATAAGACAAAATTGAATGAAATATACACATCTTTTCTGCAAAATATTGTTATTATGAAAAATTAGATAGATGTTGCATATCAAAAAATAATATAACATGGTATACAACCAATGAAAACACATCCACTGACAGTGACAGACCATGTACCTATACAAATTTCATTTTGTAAATATGTAAAAGTCTGTTGTGAGAGATATTGGCACTTTCCAGTCTTGCATCTGAAAAAGGAAGTCAATTAATGATTGGGTGGATCACACTTTAACTGAAAATATTCTTATATTTGAACTTAAGCAGTAAAGAGCTGACAAAGAATAGCAATAATTTTAAATTGAAGATTAGTAAAGTGGTGACAATGAGATATGAGATATATGAGATATAGCCATACCATGTGTCTAAGGGATCTTAAAAGAGATAAGGGATTTACAGAAGAGAAAAAAAACAAAAGGAACACAAGGCTGAAGAGCAATTGACAGAAGCTAGAAGGTCTGTGCAAGAGAACTTATACAATATGAATGAACATAAAGCAATGATTCTAAAAGCAACTATTTTGGGATAATAACCATAGAATATCCAAACCGTTGGTTCAACATTTGATGCAACTAATGATTGAAAGGTTGAAATTTAAAATCAGGAATTATAATAACGGTAAGGCAGAAATGAATCCAGGAAAAATTATGAAGGTAATGGAAATTATTACAGTACAATGTAAAGACAAGACATGAAAAGTGAGAGCAGCACACCAGAAATGGTTGTTACTTATAAAATTCCAATAGAAGTGTGGAAGAAAAAGAAGGAGCAAAAGATAATACAAGTATGGTTAGCATTTTCTAACAATATTTCCGGGAGAAGATATGCTTTTATCTTGGAAAGAAGCAGTAGTAGTAGTTATACCATAGGATGGTAAAGATCGCCTTGATACATGGTTACACAGATCTATGTCAAGTCTGAATCATGACTAAAGGGGTTTATGATGATTTTACAAAATGAATGACAGACATATTGACAAGAATAATAGACTTGAATCAGTGTGGATTTATAGAAGGTAGGCAAACATTTGGCAATATTAACAAACCTTTATGAATCAGATGGATACATCAGGCAATAATAAAATATTAATATTTTATTGTATTTATATTTTTACTGGTGTAGTACACTGATTATTATTAACCAATTTAAGGCTTAGCTCAGGTGAAATGCAAAACATTTTACAAACAAAAAATACAGAAATGTAAGCAATGAGAGAGTAGTTCAAACTAAATACATAGAAAAAACTGTATATATGTTGTAGTGAACAAGCACAGTGCAATGTACAATCAAGTAGAGTGCACTGCACAATATATACATTAGTTTCCAAAGTGGGTGGCTCTTCATTAAATCTTAAGACAGGAGAAGAGACTCTGAAAGGAGAAATGTTAGGAAATATATCAATAGGTCTGAATGCCCAAAAAAGCATTTGACAGAGTGAGATGGGAATTTATGAAGAGACCTTTGAAGCATTTCAGTTTCTACAGACATGTTCAACATTAATATTTAATATCTACAGAGGAGCTCAAGCTAGGGTGAAGTGTGGTGGTGAGCTGAGCAAGACATTTGCCTTCTGGAAGAGGAACCAGGCAGGGATATACACTCTCAAAATCACTCTTAGTTTTGTGTTTAGAGAAGTTAGCCAGAGACATAAGTCAGTTAAACATAATTGGATATAAATGGAAAATTACTAATGAGAAAATAGTCCTTTATAAATATGACATCATAATGTATGTTACTAATCCAGAACATTATACAAAAATTATATGTGATAATCTGAAATATGTTAATAGTATTGTAGGATATAAAGTAAATGAAGCAAAAACAAAGGATATAATAATGAATTATGACCGAACATATGACTTGATACAGAACTGCATATTTTTGTGAGGTCATGACAAGAGGAGATACTTGGGAATTTGGTTGAAATGGGATGTTTAGCAAGCAGATAAAGAAACATGATAAGAAATTACTCAAAAGATTTTAAGTTAGATAAGATATAAGTGATTAAGACATGTTTGGTCCTAAAGGTTATTTATGTATGTCAGGCTTATATGAATCAAGTGAGAAGTCATATATGGAAGAAATTGCTGTTTAAGAGTAGGAAGGAATGGTCTCAAAACTGGAAACACTCCCACCTCAACTTACTTAAGCTCATAAGACTCCTAGTGAAGTCCTCCAAAGCTAAATACAAATCCAAATTAGCTTCCCTAACTAAGGATAACCACAAGGTGTTCTTTAGTTACATCCATAACCGCAAAGGTTAGGCCCAGATTTGCACTGAACTCGTAGTTAATGGTGCTACATGTATAGAACCTGTGGATATAGCAAACCTGCTGGGTGACAGCTTCAGTGAAAACTTCACTCCCCTGTCCCTGCTACATACACCACAAAGCATCCTAACACCTGTCCTCAAACTAGTATCACCAAGGAGCAGTTCTCAAATGCCCTGTCCAAGGCCAAAAACACAGCCTCTGTTGGACCAGACAAAATCACAGGCTGTGTTCTATATGGGTTAAAACAGGAATTAGCATCACCATTGAGCATGCTTTTCAATCACAGCCTAAGCAGTGGCTTCATCCCAGCAGAATGGAAGACAGCTACCATTATCCCTTTGCACAAAGAGGGTGCATCCATGGACCCCAGGAACTATAGACTCATTAGCCTGACCAGCCTTATCTGCAAGGCCATGGAACGAATCATCGTGGACCTAATTAAAAAAGATATAGGAAATTTCCAAATGTTGTGTCAAGGGGAGATCATGCTTATTAAACTTGGTGGACTTCTTCAAGATAGTCACCAAAGCCATAGGTGAGGGCAAAACTATGCATACAGTCTATCTAGACTTAGCCAAGGCTTTTGAAACAATCCTCAACTCAGGCATCATTGATAAACTCATCCAGCTGAATATCAACCCATATATTGTCAGGTGGGTTGCAAACTGGCTCACTGATAGAACCCATACATCAAAATATGGGGATTACACCTCCTCCAGCAGACCTGTAGCCAGTGGTGTTCCACAGGGATTGGTTCTGGGAACCTTACTGTTCAGAATCTTCTTCTCTGAAATACAGGCTAAAACTAAAGGACTGTGGCTGACAAAGTTTGCTGATGACTGCAAATTGGGAGTGATCACTGAAACCCCTAGTGATGTCAAAATCCTGTCTTACACAGACTAATGACAGGATGCCAAAGTCACTTAATGCAAAAAATGCATTATCATCCCCTTTGGCAAGGGTGACGTTCCTGCAAACTACCACATCAATAGCAATAGCCAAAGCACACAGTCAGTGGTGAGAGATCTGGGCACACAGGTTGACAGCAACCTTAACTTTGATCACCATGTCTCCACAGTGGTAAGAAGGGCATTTATATTGCTCATCTCATAAGTAGGGCATTGCCTTCAGGAAAAAAGGAGGTTATAACCCCCCTGTACTCTTCACTCATCAGGCCAATAATAGAGTACGACACTCCCTTTACTATGTTCCTTTCCAAACACCTGCAGCAATTGGAGATACCACAAAGGTTCCTTACAAAGATAATTCAGGTCTTTGAGATCTGTCTTATGTGGACAGACTGAAATCATTGTCTCTTTACTCTGTGCTCAGAGGTGACCTGTTAATTTCATACAGAACAATCTCAGACCTAGCTTTAATTGAAATGCTGCACATTTGCAAGTCAAATGGCACACAGGTCACTTGCTCAAAGGACCTTAACCTAGTATGTGACATCAACAGAACTTGCTGGAGAGAGAGATCTGTCTCACAGAGGTTGTCCCACCTTCAGAACAAGCTTCCTATTCATGATAAACAAAGCCCTTCATTGGCTCTATTTAAGCACAATTTGGACAACTGGATGGGTAACTGGGAATTCACCCTGGGGGTTCCTCCTGTGTCCCTCTTGGACAGGGGCAATAGGTGCTGATTTTAGCATCTGCTTGAACCAGGTCCCCTTGGAAACATGGGTTGAACTTGGCTAGGCTTGAAAGGGCCCTAAGACTGTAAGTAAGCCTAGTAACCTCCCATGATCCTATGAAAACATAAATTAAGGAGTTTCTTTTGGATAGCAAAAAAAAAGAGTAGAATAGGGAAAATTAATACTGATAAAACAATAGATTTGCTTAGGACTTCCAGATTTGGAGGATAAGGCTGCACAACTTAGATTAATATATTTGATTCAGAACATACAATATATAGCCATATGGAAACACATAATAGAGAAAATGCCCAATGAAATAATGACAGGATCATGCATCTGCATTTTGGCAGATCTAAGAGAAGAATATAAAGAACATTATTTATAGCCTTGTATACATGAAATTATTAAGCAAGTCTTCATGTTAAAGAAAATTAGACTTTGGAAAAATAGAATAACACCTATAGGTGTTGTACATGTAGTAATAAGAAATGTGGTGAAGAAAATATAATGAAAAATAGAAAAAACAAGCAAAGAACTGAGATTTTGGGAGCAGTTGATAAAAGGGGACATGATAATAAAACAGGATGAAGCTAGACAAACATTTGGGTTATTTAACTCAGATCAATTTACATCTGTAGGTCTAATGTTAAAGCTTAAATAAGATATGCAGAAGGTGGATAGCAAATTTGTTAAAACAGAAAAAGTGGATTTTACAGTCGAGAACAGATCATAAATGGCAGATCAGAAAGAGTAATAAGTTCTGCATACAAGGCAATATTAATTTTAAGAAGACAATAGAGTATAAAGGTAAATGTATCATGTTCTGAAAGATTAAATAAAAACACTACAGATGGTCAGTACAGAGAAATATGACCATCTGAGGTGTGCAAATAAACTGAGAAAATTTAGAATTTTTTGCATAGAAATGTTTGCAGAAATATTATAAACTGCTGCATGACTTAAAAAGGTGTTCCCAGAGGCGAGAGGCATATGATGGAGACGTGATGCCACAGAAAGTGATTATTGGGAGCATATATGTTGGAAATGTATGGAGTTGCTTCAGAACAAAATAAAATGAATAATATGCTAGATATTATACTCAGAATAAAATTTAACATCAGTATAGAGATGTTTAGATTAATATGGTGTGAAATCACATGCACTAAAGAGGTGAAATCACTGTTGTCTTTACTGTTGGCAGTGACTAAGAAAACTGTTGAAAACAAAAGACATCCATCAATAAGATAGTTGAAAAAGAACTAAGAACTACTGAAGATCAGAAAAGAATTCCACAACAAAAAAAAGTTACCAAACAGAAAATAAATAAACAAATGTCTGTTTTCATTCAAGTTCCTATTAGATGACCAAATACACATTCTATTGAATGTGTCTTGGTCAAACTTAAAACAACGAAAAGGCAAAATAGTGAAGCAGCTTTTAAGCGAATTCTTTCCCAGGGAAAGAATTCACTTGGCCGCTTTCATTACTTTGCCATTTTCAGCACTGTAGTGCGATCTCGGAGTTGGTATATTTAAGTATGGGGGGTGTATTCTTTCAATTTTTTTTAACACAAAAAAATCACTGTTCTGAGCTTTCGATATTGTAAGCTTTCGTTTACACGGGGTTGATTATTCATCGTTTGCTTTTTTAAGCATTCGTTATATAATATAGACCCTTTCATCCATTCATTTTACCACAATCACCCTTATTATTTGCCTCTATACTCTTCACTTAACCTCCCCACTAACTTTATCTCCTCTTCCATGTATTATTTACCTAACTCTCCTCTATTTCTATTCCCCTACCTTAGTTCCCCTCAGAACATACATAATTCATTAAGCTCCAATTCTAACAGCAGTCTCCCTTTTCCCCAATTAACTTTTTACTAATAGTATAGTTTCCTTGCACACTATCGTAACTATGTTTCTTACTCTATTTATACATGCTCTTATGTACGTATTATGACAAAGCTCCTATTATTTTACTTCTTGAACCTCTGTTTTAACCAAAAATCTCTATATAACAGATGTGTGTCATAATGTTTTATATATGTAATGTTTGTATATAGTATTATTGTATTTTACTATTGTATCTCACTAGCCATTATGATTTACCAACTTGTTTTACTGTGGAGATTTTCTCCCCGGGCCTTCACTGAAAAAGGGCTTTTGCTCAGTCAGACTATCCTGGTTAATCAATGTGAAATAAATAACATAAATCAGACATCTGTGCTGTACACAGTCAATAAGGTGGATGTTACTGGCAGACAAATCTGTGTGTGTGTGTGTGCGTGTGTGTGTGTGTGTGTGTGTGTGTGTGTGTGTGTGTGTGTGTGTGTGTGTGTGTGTGTGTGTGTGTGTCTGTTTACAACTTTATGCATGTGCATGCAGGGGGTTGCAGTTGTTTGTGATGTAAGATACATAAAGTGGTCTGAAATATTTTACTGTGGACATTGTTTCTACATCCATTTATTCATTTAATCACAGCTAGATATCGCATGTATATAGTAAATAAATAACTGTAATTAGCACAGGTATTTGTGTGAGGGGATCACAATCAATTGCACTATATGTGTCTGTCAACGACAAGCTGAAATGTATTACTGTGGCAAATGTTTATGCATTTATTCATTCATTTGATCATAATCAGAAATTTAAATCATACATAGTCAATAAAGTGTCTGTAACTGGTGAATCCATGTGTGTGTGTGTGTGTGTGTGTGTGTGTGTGTGTGTTACATGTGTGACTGTGCATGTGTGTGTGTGTGTGTGTGTGTGTGTGTGTGTGTGTGTGTGTGTGTGTGTGTGTGTGTGTGTCTAAGGAGTGCACTAGTAATAATAATAATGATAATGATAATAATAATGATAATAATAATAATTATTATTTTTGTTATTATCATTATTATTATTATTATTGTTACTACAAGACACCTGAGTTATACAAAGTCAACAAACTGCTTATAAATGTTGGGTATAGAGGCTGTGAGTGAAAATGACTAACCCTACTATCATTTGCTCAAGTTTATCAATCATTATTTTGGCTTTGCAGGACTAATGTGTATTTGTATAAACAAATTGAAAGTGTTTACTGTGGCTACAGTTTGTATACATTACTGTAGACATTATTTTAAGTATAATCAGACACTTAAAGAATATTCAGATAGCAATGTAGTTATAATTATTAAGGATGAGGACATTACATGAAGACAATAGTGACTGACCCTACTGTCAGTTACTTTAGTTAAATAGTCATTAAACTGTCTTTGCAGGACTGTGTACATTTGTATGATATAAACTGGAATACATTAATCTTGCTACTGTGTGTATGAACAAAACTGAAATACATTGCTATGGTCATTTATTTTACCAAAATCGGACATCTGAGTTATACATAGTCAATAAAGTGGCTATAATTGCTGGGTATGAAGGCTTTCTGTTGGTGAAAATTTCTAATCATGCTGTTGTAAGGAAATTAAGTAGCCACTAATCTGGCTTTGTAGAACTTGTATGAAATGAGTTGGAATACTATACTATGGCAAGTCTTAATCACAATCAAACATTTGAGGTATACATAATCAGTAACATGTATGGAATTCCTGGATACACAGGTCATCTGTTGATAAAAGTGTTTTAGCTCTGCTGCTGTTTTTTAACACCTTTATTGAATTATCACTTGTGACCCAGGCAAAATTACTTTTATATAAAAGTAATCCATATTGACATGTTCACATTTATAAATATTATGGATCCCATAGATTGTTCTATACAATATAATAAAAACAACATTACATGAATTGTTTAATTTCTGCCTTTCTTAAGCCCAATTCCTCTTCCATAACATTTTTCTACATGTGTCGTTCCTACAATTTCCATTTTTCTATGTAATTTACCCCCCTAAATTTTTCTAAAGATTCTTTTATCTCTGTTACAATATTCACTACTCAGGTATGTTGGTTTAGATTTTGATTTCCATTTTCTAGTAACTGCTTTTGTTTTGACAGCCACCAGAATCAAACTTAAAAAAGCCTTACTATGTATAGGCAATTCAGATCCTGTAAGCCAGCTCAGACAATCATTTCCTTATACTCATTTGCTTGCCAAGTACTCCTGCAGAGTACTCTTTGGGGAATTTTAAAGCATGCCAACACATTACACTTGGAAGACATATGCTCTCAGGTTCCTTTCTTGCCCAGTACATCTCCAATTTTCACCATTACCCAATAAAAATTATTTGGAGTCTGCTAGGGGTATAAACGTACCTATCCAGACACTTCTATGCAAAAATCCTAAATATTCTACACTTTGTTACACATTCAGGAGCCATGCATATGTCCACCCATTGTTTCTTTGTGAACTGGTTATCTATCTTCTCTTCCCAACATTTTCTGCCCTTCTATGAAATATTCCTATAGTTCTCATGCAATACTTTATGTGCCCTACTAAGTATCTCCTTTATAACAGCAGCTTCTGTTCTAGATGCAACTAAAATCTCAACCAGTTCAGGTCTTTCACTTCATATTTCCCTATCCCTTTCTCTTTGCGATACTCTGATATAAACCCCTGATAGGGAAGGCAATCTCTAGTCTGCAGTCCAAATGTTTTTTGTCCTTTTCCCATTCTATTACCTCTCCTTCTCTAATTATTTCTTTCCCAATACCTTGGATCTTTTGCTAGCTTCCTCCCATAAATTCTAGCCCCTTCTTGCCTATTCACTTCACCCTAGTTGTAGTCATCCCTATCAGTAGAATGTCCTTTCTCTATTCCCACGTTGGCTCAGTTCTTAGTATACTTTCTTCTACTTTATAAACATCATATTCTGCATGACTGTTGTGATTCCCCTTAAGGATCTGCATCCAAAATCCTAATCTTTCCTTATTTCTTGAATTTCCCTGTTTTATCATCATCATCCCTTTCCACTTTTAAATGTAGTTTTCTGCTTATATTGTATATAAGAGCCTTAATTGTGTATCTCTAAAACATCCATTCATTGTTCCGGTGGATGGATCAACTTATCCCACATGATTCTTGCCCTCTTCCCCTCCCAGATAAAATCATTCTACTCTTTATTAATTACTGTCCACAACTTCTCCTCTGGTTGGTAAAAAATGTGCCTAAACTGTATATAAAACTAAAAGAACTAAAACATGTTACTGCTTATATCTTTCTATCCATATCCATAGGCAAGAGCTTCCAGTTTCTACGTTTTTTGCATTATCTTTGTTTAGTCTCTTCCCACATATTCTTAGCTGATGTAACACTGTCCTCTTTAACCCACACTCGTAAAATATTTCATTTTTTCATGTCTCCATAAATATGGGCATTGCTGAACCGATTCATGTATGGGTACATAATTCACATGTATAGTCTGTATTTTATCTTCATTAATTTTATATCCAGAAAAAAATGTAAATGTTTACAAATGATTCACAACACTGAGATGTCCTTTTCTGGTTCTGTCAGGTAAAAAATACTATCATCTGCAAAAAAGCTAACTTTTCTTGAATACCGTACCAGTTATATCCTTGAATTTCTGAGTCTTTTATTTTCTTTGTCAACGGTTCTAAATATAACACAAATAACAAAGGCAGAAGAGGACACCTCTGCCTAGTTCCTCTATTCAGATAAAACTTATCTATCAAAGTGGAACCCTCCCACTTTGATGTTTGCCCCCGATCCCTCATATATCCTCCTATTTCCTGACTCATAAAATTCCATCTAATTCTGTCGAATGCTTTGTCTACATCAAGACCCAACAACAACAGCTGCATTGTTTAGATTCTGCTTCACTCTGGATCATCGTTGTTCTATTAATGTTATCAAATGTTTGCCTCCCCTCTACAAAACCATATGGATCCACATCTATCAATTTTGGTAACACACTTAAATATACCAACTCCAAGATTGCACCACAGTGGAGGAAATGGCAAAGTCCCGAAAACGGCCCAGTGATTTTTTCCCCTAGGAAGAAAATCGCTGTTCCATGCTTTCAGTATTTTACCATTTTGCGTAATGATGTTCGACTAAACAGCATTCGCAATTCATTGCGTTCACTAAAATATAAGGGACCCGAGCACAGAGTGACCGCAGTCAGTCCAAGGCTGGTTCCTCTCTCTTTATTCAGATCCCCAATAAGACTCCCCATTGGCACAGCTATAGAGTTGAGTCCTTAACTAGGGTTCCAAACCAAGTCCTCCAAAACTTTCTCTGTCCAACCAGTGCTTTCTGTCACTGCCCAAGTAGTTGACACACACACACTCTTTGAGATTTGATTTGCACACACACTCACTCAAGGCTCAAGAAAGCACCCCTGCACTGCCAGGCTATAACCCATACCACACTTTTTGGCCAAGTAACCTGGACCGAAACACCAAAGGCGTTGGTGTGTCCATATTCATTATGGATATCCACACCTCCAGGCTAGTTGCTCAGCATAATGCATTCGAGGTTATCCAAGTGTAACTAACTCTGGGCAAAACTGCAATCCAAATTGAGGCTTGCTACAGATCCCCCACCATGCCCCAGGATTCCCACTCCTCTTTTCTTGATGTACTGGAAAATATTAGGGTTCAACCAAACATCTTAATAATGGGCGACCTCAACTACCCCACCATTAACTGGGAAAGCTACATCTGTACCAACTCCTTAGCTCAACGATTTCTGGAATTCATAAACTCCAATGCCCTGGATCAACTTATCCACATCCCCACCAGGGGCAACACTATCCTAGACCTAGTCAATACCAACATGAGTTCCACACCTGAAGTCATCTCCTCTTTGGTCCGATCTGACCATAAGCTAATCACCCTTGATATCCACATCCCGCCCTCACCCCCATTAAGGAAACCATGGTAAAAAATGTATCCAAAGCCAACTTCATGCTTCTTAAGACAGAAGTGGTGAACTTCATGACCCCCATGCAGATGGACAATACAGTTACAACTGCTGAATCCTACACAAATGCACTCTGTAAGCACTTACATGAGTGCATGGATCATGCTATCCCAAACAGAACCAAGACGCTATCCTCCAAAAAAAGGAAGCCAATCTGGTGGTCCCCTGCCATAAACAAACTGTACAACAGATGGAAGAAACTGTTGCAAAAGAGAGTAAAATCCCATGATGGGAGGACCTCTCTGGTCAGCCTCAGTAAGAAGCTGAGATCCATTATAAGATCCTCCAAAGCTGGCTACAAAAACAAAATCATCATTTATTCTAAGGACAACCACAAAGCATTCTATAGCTATGTCAAGAATCTTGATGGCAACACCCAGATCTGCTCTGAGTTACAGCACAAAGGCACGAAAATTACAGAACCAACTGATATTGCCAACATCCTGGCAGATAGATTCAGTGCTAACATTACCCCCCCTCACCCCCTAAAGGGCCCATATCTATGCAAGAAGAATGCAGAGTCCCTCTAATGACAACTATGCAGGTAAAAGCTGCACTCTCTAAAGCCAAAAACACAGCATCCATGGGACCGGACAAAATCCCAGGCTGTGTTTTACACGAACTTCAAAATGAACTGGCTTAAGCACCATGTTCAATAATAGCCTCACATCAGGCTTTGTGCCCACTGAATGGTGCACAGCAACAGTTATTCCACTCCACAAAGGGGGAGCCACCACTGATCCTGGGAACTATCGACCTATTAGCCTGATGAGCCTGGTCTGCAAGGCCATGGAACATATCATCATGGAACTCATAAACAAAGATATTGATAACCCCAAACTCTGTATCCCACCCAGTTCAGGTTTGTGAAAGGCAGATCATGCCCCCTGAACCTGATCGATTTCTTTGAGGCAGTCACCAAAGCCGTAGATGAGGGTAAGGTGGTTCACACAGTCTATCTTTACATCGCCAAGGCTTTCAACACCATCCCCCATTCTGGAATCATAGCTAAACTCACTAAACTAGGTATAAATCCCTATGTCACAAGATGGGTTGCCAACTGGCTCACTGACAGAAACTATACTGTAAAAGTTGCAGACTCCAAATCTGACCTCAAAGCAGTGACTAGTGGAGAACCACAGGGTTCCGTCCTGTGACCTCTCCTGTTTGGTATCTACTTTTCTGAAGCACAGGCTAACACAAAAGGCCTCTGGCTAATGAAGTTCACAGATGACTACAAACTACAGCAATTTACTTAACACTGAATGTGTGATAAGAGACCTTGGGACCCAGGCGGACATTAGTCTCTCCTTTGATAGTCACATCGCCACAGTAGTCAGGAAGTCCTTCTATGTGGCACACCTCATCTTAAAAGGGTTCTCATCCAGGAAAAAAGAGGTCATTGTTCCCCTCTACTCAACACTCATTAGATCCATTATAGAGTACAACTCCCCTTCTGGAATGTACCTCACAAGACATCTGCAGCAGCTGGAAAGGCCACAGAAGTACCTCACAAAGAGGATTACTGGCCTCAAACAAATACCCTACACTGACCACCTCAAAAAACTCCAGCTTTACTCCATAGCATATTGGCAACACCCAGATCTGCTCTGAGTTACAGCACAAAGGCACGAAAATTACAGAACCAACTGATATTGCCAACATCCTGGCAGATAGATTCAGTGCTAACATTACTAGCTACTTTAAGGTGATCTCTGCCTACATATAAAGCTATGTCAAACCCAGAGCTGTTGGACATGCTACACCTAAAGAAATCCCAATCCCTCTGAGCTACACACTCTAGGGACTTAAACCTTGTCACCACAATAAACAGGACATGCTGGAGGGATAGATTACTGTCCCAGAGACTTCCCATATTCTGGAACAGGCTACCCATCTATGTCAAGCAAAGTTCTTCATTAGCACTCTTCAAGAAAATTCTTGATGAGTGGATGGGATATGGGAAATACTCCCCAGGGATAACTTCTGTGTCTCTGCTCGACAGTGGCACAGGAAAATAACTTTCTTGGGTGGCATAAGCCAGGGAACCTTGTTGGCTAGACTTATGTAGGCACTTGGGCCAATAGCCTAGTACCTACCTATGAACCTATGAACCTATGAACATACACGCACACACTTGGAAAAGGCTGGCACAGGTTTCCAAGCTATGACCCCTTTTGCCCAGATTAGAAGGTAGTTATCACTGCCACCAGAACCCCTCACTAGCTACTTTAAGGCCATTACAAGAGTACTCAATATACTGAGTGAAATTAATATTAATAAAAATGGCAGTTTGACCAAGAGCAATGCTATTAGGAGTAGCCCACACAATGTCACCAAATAAATATGTAAGTACTCTCAAAACTTAAATATCTCTACAAAGATCAGCCACAAAAAAAGTTTTTAATATGTTTAATAATAAATAATAAAAGTACATGAAAATACTAAATGTATATTTACAGTGACATCAGAGATGAAAACCACAGGAAATACTTAAAATAACATTAAAGGACAGGCTCAGACAAATAAAGAAAAACAATATCTAAACTAAGCTTCACTATATTCCTGACTGAATCTAAGAGAGTAACTATTCCCTAATAACTTACTTACTAGAGCAAGACAGATGATGTGCTGAATGGCTGTTCTTGTTGTCAGGCCTAAGACAGAATACATAATGGTCTTCCTCACTAAAAGACTTCTCAAAATAATATCTAAAATATTATCTCTGAGATAACTTGCAGAATTACATAAGTTCTGGTCATCTGACTCTGTTTCTTACAGTATCACTAACCCTGGAAACTGATAGGATTTTAACACTTACATGTAAAAAATGCACACACAAGAGCTTTGCTCAGATCTCTTGAGCTTCTGGAGGTTGTAAAACAATGAAACACTTCCACTCTTCCTGAGTGGCATTTAGTTCACCCCAAAGACAATACAGAAATTATCCTAGTACAGACATTATGTCTCTGGCTGCCTTGAAACCTGTGAGATAGCATCTTTATGGCCTAGCCCATAAAGTAATTTAATTTCAGATATATTTTAAAGTTTGCTGGACTGAGGTTAACCTCCTGTCTCCCTGTTGCCTCTGTTAAAACATATACATTTAAACAGTTACAATAATGCATGTGCATTTCTGTTCTCTGCAGTAAGGCACACTATGGATACATTTTAAACACAAGCACTTTACAAATACCTTTTTAACACAAGTATCTGGAAAAATCAGTTTTATATACACATGACATACAGTTCTAATACATTTGTAACACAAGCATCTTGCATAAATCAGTTTGATATTCACAAATGATATATAATTATTTGCAAAATTCCAGCTAGCTGTTCTGGCAGTAACTTCTTTTGTCACAACAGCCACCACAGCTTTTTTTCCAGGATGTTGGTGCTTCCCCTTCTTAAATACTACTAAGCAAAACCTTCTGGATCTTTATCATTTTCTTCCCTCCTAGCTTGGAAATTCCCACAAGAATACCATCTATTCCTGGATGTTGAGCCTCATCTACCTCTATCCTTGGCGTATTTAAGTCTTCCATAAATATTTCTGCTTGTACTTTTTCTTGATTTTCCCACTTCTCTGCATTATATACATTTTCATAAGATTCCTGAAACATCTATAATACCTCTATGGGATCTCTGGTTATTTTTCTTGTCATAGGCTCACTAATTTGGCTAGTTGTTGTACCAAACATTTTTCATACTCTAGAGTTATTATCAAAAAATTGTTGCTTAACAGCAATCTTTTTGAACTGATGCATATTATCTGGGTACGCCCTAATTTTATCTTTAGTCCTCTGCAATTGCACATCTTGTTCTGTGAGATTCCCCTTATTCTGTAATAGTTTAACCTTTGTCAGCCCCTCTAAATAATTTATGTTACTTTTTAACTAAAGCTCTTTTTCTTTTATTTCTACCTTATTTTTAAACTCCACTTTATTGTATCACATTCACTAGATATAACTTCTTCAGTACTTTCTATCTTCCCTAATAACCCCCAAATAATTTTCACTACCCGTTTTTAAATTCCTTTCTTTTTAACAGGTAGGTGGGGAATCACCAATGTCTCATCTTTACATCATTACCCTGCATATTTATCTTAGTAATTACTGATGCACAATCCAAAATAGTTATTGGATGTGTGACGTTCTCAGTTAAATTCACATGTTCCTGTGAAATATAATTTCTGTCTTTTGTATTTTGGGGAATAATACACACATTTTCTCTGAGATTCTACTGCTTAATTCATATCTTCCATACCAAATATTTTCATAAATTTCTTCATAAATCTACTCTTGTTTGTGTTTTTTCCATTGTAGTTCCCCAGATATATCCATTCATTTTTGCAAATCAAATTCTAGTCCCTACCTATAAGTAATATTCCTTAAAGAAAGCTGATTACTTCTCCCAATTTTTTAACCTCTGTGATAGCAGTTTTAGTTGGAATATAAATACATTCCAGAGTAATCCACATCCTTTGCCAGTAGGCCCTTACTACCACACATATGCCATTATTATCTTTTTTATCACTTTTCTCACTATTGGCACTCCTTTAATATAATTAATATAAGTGCTCCTCTTTTCCTTTATCCCCAATATTCTGCTGAACGTCCATTCTGAAATACGTTATCAAATGCACATGCTCAGTTCTTTCTCTATGTATCTGCTGTATTGTTCTTCTGTGCACTTCGTAATATAATTAAATATTTCTCCTTTGTGTCTATACCTGTGAAACCATTCACATTACATGATAATATGGAAAGCATTGCCATTATGATAAGAAGTCATTTTTCCCATCTATTATATAAGACAGCTTTTTAAATGTCTGTTTTCAGCTTTTGTGATCACGTACCCAGTAATATTTGGCTGGTTGATCCTTTACACAGCTTTTTCTTATCATCAGCATTGGAACTGATGTCATATTTTATGTGACTTTTTGTTTTAATGAAAACCCTCAAAAAAAAAACAAGTACATTCCCAGAATCCCCCAGAACCTGTTAACTTAATATAAATACAGAAAACTATGTACATCTTCAAATAATAATGTTTATCCCCACATAGAAACAATTGTCCAAAATAGATAACTGCAAACACAGCCTTTAACCAACCTCACATTGAGGTCATTCATGCTAAGATGCATCTTATTGCCTCTTCTTCTACTTACACAAATTGGTGTCTGTTCTTTTTTATCTTTATTACCCTCCCAGATGTGAAATACAACTTGCATTCTTTCAGAAAACATTCAGCTGCTGCACACAATATGGCCGCCGAGCGATCCACGATCGAGCTCCCATGACGTGCACGAGCACTCCTACATTATTACAGCACAGGCACCACTGCTATATGCTAATTATCTCATTTGCTGGTGAAAAATCATGCAAATGAGGTGAATTAGCAATCCAGTAAGCAGGCAGTTTCGTGCCTGACCAGTGTTCAAAGCAGAAATGTATTCAGCTAGTAGCCAAATACATTTCTGCAAATTAAAAAACAGAGGCATGACAGCTCGAAAGAAAGCATGTATTATAGTTAGTAGGCATGACAATAGTCAACTATATGTCCATTGGTATGAAAAATAATTTACTTTTTATAAAATAAAACTTTTATTTTTTTTTTTGGCTGATCTTGGCCATTTAAGCATAGGGCAGCAATGCTAGAAGGGGAACATGCCGAAAATAAAAAAAAATGCAACAAAGCAATTTTCAGGGAAATCTGCATTTTCCCATTATAGTCAATGGCATGCAGAATGAAAACAATACCAGGGAACATTGGTTGCTAAGGGGAAAGGCTCAGTGTGAGTGCAGCAACTATAGAGTAAGGCAGTGGGGTATGCAAATGAGGGAATCTTACTGAATCACAAACTTTGTCTAAGTGTCAGACTGCACCTAACTGTATAGGTGCTCTGATATGGCCATTTAAGCATGAGAAGTAAATGACATCAAAAGGGTGTGTGTCATGCTTGCTGTAAGCACAATGGAGCTCTGTTGCCTGGGTTTGTGCATAGCTAAGCAGGGGGGGGGTCCTACTTAGCTTAGCTGTGCTTAGCTAAGCATGTTCACGGCCAGGGCAGGCCATTTCCTTTTCAGCATTGTTTACACTCACTGAACGGCTTTGCAGAGCGCTCACTGGGACTTAAACAAACCAGAAAAAAAAACATAGGAAATGGCATCACTGTGTATATGTAACCAAGGGGGTATGTCTGAGGCTGTATAGCCTTGTTTACATTGCCTAAATGGGTGTGCGCAGTGTGCACCAGGATTTAAACCACAAAAATAAAAAATACAGGAAATGGCAAGTGGAACAAGAAAAAAAAGGGAAATAGCAGAATAGAAGCACTCAAATACAAGTAATAGAGCTGGCAGGTAGAATGTATCATACTCAGTCAATCACACAGGCAGCATCTGCAAAACACCATTATAAACTATGCAAACACCTTTTAGTCTGTTTTTTTTTTTCCACAGACTCTACACCACTGACAAAACTAACAAAATGTTAGGGTCTGCTGTCACTCTCATACATCATTATGTGCAAGAGGCTGAGGGTGGTGAAGAGGACAATGCTGACAACCACCCCAGACTTACGAGGAGAAGAAGAAGAGTGTTCAGGCTCAGGGTAATCTATCAGGGGCTACATGATCTGGAGGTAGAGCACTACAGAGTGGACATGGACATACTGCAGCAAATTGTGGAGCTGTGCCGACCTCACCTCACATCCAGAACAAACAGTGGGGAACCCATCCCAGTGGATACCAAGGTATGTGTAGCTCTAAGAATACTAGCTGCAGGTACTTTCCAAAGAGCAAATGGGGATATCATGGGGGTCTCACAGACATCTGCATCCAGGATTCTCCACCAGTTCCTGGATGCCATGTGAACACATGCCAAGGAGCATATTAAATTCTCCAGCATCGTGAGGAGCTGACTGGCAATATGTGTCTCTTCCACTGTGTAGCAGACTACTCAGAGGTACTGGGTGCCATAGACTGCATGCACATTCCCATCAAAGCAATACCTGGTGACCAGGGTAGGATCTACATAACCTGCAAGGGGTTCCACTCCATCAATTGTCAGGTTGTGTGTGATGCCCAGGGTATTATCATGAATGTGTGTGCCGGCTGCCCTGGAAGCTATCATGACTCACACATCTGGCATTCCTCACAGCTGTATCAGTGGTTTGCCAGGGGGACATTGCATATGGCCATTTAGTAGGGGATGCTGGCTACTTACTGGAGCCATTGATGGTGACACCCATCAGAAATGCACACACTCCCACACAAGAATGCCATAATGAGGCAAACGCACAAACCAGGATCATTATAGAGCATGTGTTTTGTATGCTCAAGTCACAGTTCCACTGACTTGACATATCTGGTGGAGTCTTGCAGTACTCTCCAGCCATATGTGCACACATGGTCATAGCATGTGCCATGCTACACAATATGATCCTGCCGAAACAGCTGCAGCAGGAACAAAATGGGGAAGGACCACACAACCCCCCCCCCATCTTTGCAGAGGCCTCCACAGGCACAGAGTGACTCTGAGGAGAAATATCCTGAGCCTGTCCCTGTAGGCAGATGGAGGCGTCCCAGTGTGCCCTGGCCTTGGCAAAGAGGCAATGCATAGCACATACACTGAAACTAGCAGGCCCCAGGGACTGATCTCTCTCTCTCTCTCTCTCTGACTCGCACAGACAGTAAAATGGATGCCAAACATCACACCACCTATACCTGACCATGTATAGGCAGTGTATTGTTTGCATTTGACATAGTCATCCCTCAAGCACCAGCTTCACTACAGCTACAGGCACAAGGTAAGCCAATCTCTGTAACAAATTAAAATAATTGGTGGACTTTTCTGATAGCATATCTATTGTATTGATCAAGCATGTAAGGGAATGGGGTGGCTAACTGGGACAGCAGCAGACAACTGACAGCTCTGTGGGACAGCAGAATGTGTATCCCCAGTACTTCCCTACCCACACCATGTAGTACCACCCTAGTTGACAAATACCACTGCAGTATATGTGGTGAGCCAAATAACAGGGGGATCATAGGCCACATGCATGGATGTCAAAGTGGAGGTCCCATACCGATCACCATCCCCACACAGCAGATCAGCTGTAGCTGTAGACAACCATACAGAAAAGCCTGGCAAAAGCCCCCACATGGCAAGCCCCATGAAATCCCCACCCAAAGACTTTTACACAGTGATATCACAGCAGGCCTGGCAGTGGCAGTATGGCTTTGAAAGGTAAGAAGTCTGAAACTACAAATGTCTATGCCAGAACAGTCTGACCTGTGGTTGATACTGTTATTCCTGTAGTCTGAAAGATAGGGCACACAACCATGCTACATGAGACCAAAATGTTAAGCAAATATCAGCACAGTCTGTGCAGATGTATAACGTGTGCAATCATGTCACCCCCCATAGTCCCATAGAAATGCAATAACATGTTCCTAGACTTAAGCAGCATCTAGTTGTCACCCAGACTGATGGTGCAATAGTAATAGAAAGCAATTGTCAGTCACCCACAGTCAACTTACTGGTGCCATCCCAGAGGTGTCTCCTGCTAGCAGCCTTGGAACATATGATCAGAATACACTGTCCTGCTACAGATGGCCTGCATCTGTCATACCTGGCCTATAGGCCTCTGGCAGATGCCAATGCCTTACCCACAGTGCCCTTTAGGGAGTATCATGGGGTCCACAACACCAATATAACACAGTCCACAAAATGCAAAGAAAGGCCATGCTGACAACTGCTAGGAGCAAACCTACCAGCCTCAGGGAGGCAGAAATTGGGACAAAGCCATGAATAAAGGGGTGATGAAGGTCCAAAGACAAGGACACCTGTTAAATACTGCTCTAATAATGTTATAAACATGATAGAATGATTTGTAGTAGCTTGGAATGTTTGATGGGTACAAAGTTTGAAACTGCAATGTCAACTGTCTGTAATATCTGACTTCAACCCTGAGTGACTTGCAAAACATTTTTTCTGAAAAAACATACTTGTTTGGGTCATCAACATGATATATGAGTCATGGATGTGGACATTCTGTGATACTCTGTACAGTGGACAGGCAGGGCTAGGAGTTTAAACATGGGATTGCACCCACTGCAGGCAGGCCTAACCCTGAAAGATGGTGACATGTCTGCACCCACAGAACCCTGTTCACAGCCATGGGGAGTAACACACCCCTCATTGATCATTCATCCTATGTGTGCATCATCCATCCTGTATTCCTCTAGTAAATCAATGTGATGATATGAGGAGGTATGTCACCAGGTACTGAAACAGTACATGACAGTACCAAATGGCATATATGACAGATGTCTGCTAAAACCAGCCCTGTAACTCTTGCAACCCATACATTACTGAGAGAAATTGTCAAAATCATTGTATGGCCCATTGTCCCCACATTTTGATAGGCTATCTCCAGATATCCTGCACCAACAGGTTTACAGGTATAGCTGTAGCACAAAACAAACAGGACTGGAGTACAACAATCCCTAGAAGGGAGTCCCACATGTGCTATAGAAGGACACACTGGGCATGCTTATATACTTAGAGAAATGTCAGTAGGATCTAGGAATGAACAGGCCTTCCCCATCCAGTGCACTTTCCACTGCCCCACCTTAGCAGTCCTGAAAATGTCTGTCACCATAGAAGTTATTTTGTTAGGCCTAGCCCCACAAGCTCTGTGGCACATGCAATAACTGCATAACAAGATAGTACAAGTAACTAGTTAGGTAGAAGTTCCAATCTCAGTCCTGGCAAATCTGGCAAGTGTGTCTGTTTGTAGGACAAAGTATTTTGATAGGTTAAACACCCACTGCACTACTTTATCAGTCCTGCTGATGTCATTCCCTTTATAGGTTCACAAGTGTGTAGTAGGTAATGGCCCAGGAGCCTTAACAAGCCTAGCACATAGAAGGGCCCTGCCATTGTGCCACCTGATGTTATGTCCCAGTGCTTGTACCAAGTATCGTCACTGCAGTGATCCTTGGGTTGAACTATTACCCATCCACTCATCAAGATTTCTCTGAAACAAGGTCAGCTAGGCACTCTGCATCACATGGGAGGTATATTCCAGGGCATGTGCAGTCTCTTTGTGAGGGACCTGTCCCACCAGCATGTTGTGGTGATTGTGGTACTGAGGTAAAGGTCTCTACAGTGTGGTGTGGATGGATTTATATGTAGCATTTGTAAACCAGTTGGGTCAGACATGGCTTTGTAAGTCAAGCACAGATAGTTGCTAATTAGGTGATATGACACAGAGAATAGCTTTGGTCTGCTGAGTCTGTCTGTGTAGGATGTGTGTTTAATGCCTAGGAACCCCTTTGGGAGGTGCTTCTGTGGCTTCCCCAGCTGTAGCAGGTGCCTAGTAAGGTACATGGCAAATGGGCCATCATACTTGAGCAGTGGTCTAATGAGGGAATAGTAGACAGAGATCATTACCTCTGTCTTCCTGGATGCAAAACCCTTGGTAATGCAATGTGCCATATAGAAGGACTTCCTGACCACAGTGGCAATGTGGTGCTTGAAGGAGAAGTTGCTGCCAACCTGTGTCCCCAGATCTGTTATAATGCATACAGTGTTCATTGGGCTCCCATTGGTGTGGTACTTACTGGGAACTGAGTGTTTTACCAAGGGGGATGATGATGCATATTGTAGTGTTAAGTTTCTGAGGGTGGTTTCCACACCACTCAGTGGTCTCAGTGAGGCCTTTCTGTGGGATGTGTGCATCACTTGTGGAGTTAATGATATCTCCCAGCTTGCAGTCCTCTGTGAACTTGGTCAGCTAGAGTTTCTCTGTGCTGGGCTGGACTCCTGAGAAGTAGATGCTGGACAGGACACTACCCAGTACTGATCTCTGTGGACTCCACTTGTGACTGCTTGCCAGTCTGATCTGGAGTTTTCCACTGTCATACTTGTGTGTTCTGTGAACCAATTTGCAAAACAAACAATGATATATGGGTTGATGCCTAGTTTGTGGGGGGTTATCAATAAATGGCCTCACAAGCTTTGGACAGATTGATGTAGGCTGTATGCAGTGACTTACTGTCATACACAGCCCTGGTGATTCAGTCAAAGATGTGAACCAGATTGAGCAGGCATGATCTGACATTCACAAAGCCAAAGTGTGTGGGTCCAGAGTTAGGACATCACCTATATCTTAGTCAATCAGGTCCCTGATGATACAGTCCATACCCCTACATAGTAGACTTGTCAGGCTAAGGGGCCAATAATCCTCAGGTTCTGTAGATTCTAACCCTTTATGGAGAGGGATTACTGTAGCAGTGTGCCATGTTGAGGGACAAAGCCTGAGGTGAGGCTGTGACTGACCAGGGCACACAGATTTGGTCCAAGGTCACTTTGTATGTTATGTAGAATACAGCCATGGATATGTTGGTGTCCCATGGTAGCTCTATTCCTACCTGTGGACAATGCAGGTCTAACCTGGCATGCAGTACTGCTGGGTGTCTGCCATTCATCTGCCATTGTGATTGTACACTTGTGGGGGGAGAGAGGGGTAAAGCTGGTACTGAATGTGTTGCCAACACATTGGCCAATATCTGTTGTCTCAGGATAGGAATTAGCATTGTGAGGTAACTCACAGCACTTGTGTTTAATGATGCAGAGGTTGTTGATGTAACAATCAAAGGCTTTTGTGATTGTCATCAGTGTCTGCTGGATTTCTGCCTTCATAGATGCCTGTAGGGGATTCCATGAGGGATCCCAAGTTGTGTTTGAGGCTAATAAGGGGGTTCAGCAGTCATGGGATACCACTTTTTTCTGCAATAGTGTCCTCCTTCTGTTGTACACTTTAGTAATGGCAGGGGACCATCACATTCTCTCCCAGTATTTGGAGGTCAGTATCTGGGTTCTGTTGGCTATGGCTAGTACCATGCATTCATGTACCTGTTTGTACAGTGCATATGTGTATGATTTGACAGTCATGCAGTTATTTCCCATTGCCATGAGTGCAGTGAAGTCATCCACCCCTGTTTTTATGGCTGCAAAGTCAGCTTTTGATAGGTTTTGCAAGGTGGTTACTTTTGTGGGGGTGTGGCTGACAAGTTGAGCTCCATGCTGATTACAGCCGGTGTGGATCTCACCAGGTAGGGATTGACAACTGTGGATGGGAATAGTCCCATATTTAAGTAGTCAATACAGGTCAAGGTTGTTGCATCCTCTACTGGGGGCCAGTATGAGCCAGTCCAGGGCATTGGAAATGATGAATTCCAGGAAGTGTTGGGCCACTGTACTGGTGCTTGGCTACTTTCCCCAGATGATGGAGGGGTAGTTAAAGTCTCTTTCTATGTCAGTAAGTCATTGGACCTTCATAGATGGCAGGGTGTTGAGGAATGTGCATTGACAGTCTAGGGACATAGATGTGGACCCATAGCAGGCTATGGTCTGGATTGCACTATTACCCCAAGGCAGTTGTATCGGAAACATCTCCAATGCATCATGCTGGGATATTGGTCTAGAGGTGTTCCTATCCATAATGAATATGGAGACAAGACCACCTGTGGAGCTGTGGTCCATGTTTGGGGGCTGACAGCTGTGGAATGTGTTATAGCCTGTTACTGCAGGGCTGCTATCTGCTGATGTGAACCATCTCTCCATTACAGCAGAAATGTTAATGTCCTCCACTCCAAGGAGTGCTTTGAGTGACTGCATCCAGACAGATAGATGTCTACTGTTGAGCAGCATGACCCCCAGATTGCATACATGTCTAGCTGTTATGGTGGTAATTAAATTTGAAACACTGCATAATAAGGCATTATAGGGGTGGCAAGACACTTATCCAGTACCTGGAAACCCAAGGTTGATGGGTAGGACATCTGTGGCAAGTCACTGAAGTCTGTCAGTCATGTTATCCCAAGCAGAAAGATACTGGATCCCCTCGGAATGATGCAAAACATGTAAGCCAATGTTGCAGTCTATCATCTGTTGATAGTACTGCAGCATCATTCTAGGTGACGGCAGTATACTGCTCAGGGTGACTGTCACACCTGCCTTTACCACATAATCAGAGAGTTCAACCATGTCTCTTGTCATGTAGTCCAGGGAGGTGTGTCCCAGGTCATTCACACTCACATGGATACAGAGTGATACTTGTAGTTGTTGTGGAGTGCCATGACTGGCTGCCGTGTGTTGGATGCTGGCATGTGATAGATATTTGGCTGTTACCTGCTCCATATTCAACTTAGTGAGTGGGATATGTGGGTACCTCAGTATTGAGTTACCCATGATCACTGTATTGTGCAAGGTGGTTAGGCTTAGGAGCTTAGGTTGAGGGGCACACTGTGTAGGTGAAATATGTGTCCCTTGGCATGTTCCATGTCATGGTGTCTGAGTGGGTGTCTGTCTTGCTGGTCTGTGCTGTTTGGGAAAATGTCCATTGACTGCCTCTGTGAAGGTGGGTTTGTGGCTTTTCACTGTATGTCATGGTTGTCAAAGTGGGTGTCATGGTGAGCTATGTGTTCCACATGGTATGGGGCAGGTGTTGATCTTATCCTCTTGACCTGCTAGTCCAGTCTTTGCTGGAGAGTGCATATGTCCACATTGGGTGATATACTGGTAACTCTCACAGGTATGAGTGTTTGGGGTTTAGAGGGGAGGGATGTCTGTGTACATGAGGTATTTGCAACAGTGCCTCAGAATGGAAAGTGCACCAAGTTAATGGGTTAAAGCACAGAAAACTGCACTTCAATCATGCCAGGAGGGGTGGACATAACTAGTAAGTACTGGGACTAGTTCTGTGATGAACGAGTACTGCTGACAGCTCCCAGGTGTGCCACACTTACTGATACAATAACCTGTTGAAGTGCCAAGCTATAATGCTATTTAAAGTGCAAGACAGAATGAACTTGCACGATGTAAGGGTGAAACTGAAGGCAGACTTATTGCCACTTGTAATACTTTACCTCAGCTGTGCAGTTATCAGCAGCTTTGGCCATTTGAAAGTTCAGTAAGCTCTGTAGCACTTGTGGTAACTGCATAACACTATAGTAGACATAACTAGATAGGCTGGCGTTCTAATCCCAATACTGGCAAGTGCGTGTGTGTGTGTGTGTGTGTGTGTGTGTGTGTGTGTGTGTGTGTGTGTGTGTGTGTGTGTGTGTGTGTGTGTGTGTGTGTGTGTGTGTGTGTGTGTGCGTGTGTGCGTGTGTGTGTGTGTGTGTATGTGTGTGTGAGAATCATGTACTCTCTATCTTATACCATTTTTGACTTGTGTACTACCCTTCACACTTCCCTTCACCCCAATTTATTAGTCCTTTTGATGTCATCCACCTTAGAAGTACCTTTGGAGTAGGTGAAACTGTATATGCTCTGTGGTGCATCGGATAAGTGTGCCACACTATAATAGAAATAACTAGATAGGCAGAAGTTCTAATCTCACTACTGGCAATTGTTTGGATGTGAGTGTGTGTTTGTGTGAGAATCATGTAGTGTGTGGGTTACACCATTTTTGATCTGTGTACTACCCTTTACACTTCCCCTCACTCCAATTTAGTAGTCCTGTTAATGTCTTCCACCTTAGAAGTACCTTTAGACTAGGTGAAAATGTATAACATCTGTGGTGCATCTGATAACTGTGTATACACTATAGTAGAAATAACTAGATAGGCAGGAGTTCTAATCTCACTACTGGCAATGGTTTGGATGTGTGAAGATCATATATTGTGTGGCTTATGCCATTTTGATGCATGTACCATACACAGCTGGTGACCACCTCCCACTGCTATTACTTTATATAGTATGGTAACATCATCTGCCTCAAACGCAGCAAGCTAAACCATTGCACAGTCTTCTGTACAGATGTGTCTGGAATATCCAGATGTTTGCAAGCTATACATGGTCAGAAGTGGTCTGTGTGCCTTAACAATCCCCATGTATGTGATATTGTAGCCAAATAGGTCACAGTGAGTGTACTGACACATATGACAGCATCATTTATCATAACTGACTGAAACATCATGCTGATACAATGTCTGCCACCTTCTCAGGTGGCCAGCCTTGTAGGTGCGATCCATGAGTCCAGATGCTTGGTTTTACAAGTCAACTGTTCATGTTATAGGTCACATTAAAGGTTGGAAGAGGTGTGGACTGACATATTGTGGTCCCAATTTGTATGTATCAGAAATACCTTGCATCTTAACAGGGGTGTGTACAGAATTTATATACACTGTATACCAGTAATGTGCCACACATGTCCCTACCTTAGGCTGTTTGTCCAGCCCATTTTGCTGGCCTCTGTCCAGACATCTTACACTGACCAGTTGTGAGGTATGCTACAGGAATGCTGAAGTCACCTCAGATAGGCCCCAGTGATATCCACTGTGATGCAATGCAGTTAACCCCACCACAAGTGAACACGCACATAAAGCAATATAGCTATTACTGATAGTTGTGTGCATGGTAAATTGCATGCCCTTCACATGCCTGGGGTATTGCCAGGCCACAACAGAACAATGTCATACTCACCAGCTTTAGGGTGCTGTCCCATATGCAGACCAGTGGGTCCTAGGTAGTTGTGAGAGGGAGGTATTGTCAACAGACTTACATGTGGCCTTGGTACAGGATGGATGCAGCATTTCTGCACATTTACAGTACAAACCCCAATAATACATAATTTTCTGTCCTCACCATAGATGTGCAGCTCTGTGCATTAGAAAACCCATCCAGAGCTGCAATTGGACCTGACACATGGATGTAGAAACAATACAGATGCAGGTATGTCTGATACATTAGTGTACAAATCCCCAATGTCCCTTACCTGCATGCTCCTTGTCCATTGTGTGGGTGCTACCCACCTCCAGCATGTTGGTCTCTGTACCCTGGTGTTGTACTCGGGTGTGTGCCCCAAGGTTGGCGGGGGCTCATATGATACACAACTTGGTTGCATGATGGATGACAAAGAGAAGTTTGAAGTCATTTGTATGATGTGGTGATGACTGTACCCAAGGGTGACAGAGTGCTCATTGCAGTAGATGTCAATGGGCATGTTGGTGAAGGGAAAAGAGGGTCTGTGAAAGTGATGGGTATGGATGGCATTAAAAGGAATGCAGACAGTGAGATGGTAGTGGAGTCTGCAAAACAGATGGACATGGCTGTGGTGAATATGTACTTTTACATGAGGGAGGAGCATAGGGTGAGTTACAAGACTGTAGTAAGATGCATACAGGTGGAATATATCCAATGTAGGAGGGCCAGTATGAAGGAGATTGGAGACTGTAAAGTGGTGAAGGGGGAAGGTGTATTTAGGCAGCATAGAATATTGGTCTGCAGGATAATGTTGGTGATCAAGAAGAGGAAAGCAAGACTCACATGGTGTGAATTGGGAAAAGGGTGATCGTGAGGTGGAGTTCAAGGAAGAGTTAAGACAGACACTGGTTGGCACTGTCAATTTACCACATATCTGGTTAAGTACAGCAGAGCTACTAAGGGAGACATCTACAAAAGTGCTTAGTCTGACATGTGGATGGAGGAAGTAGTACAAGGAGACCTGGTGGTGGAGTGAGAAAGTACAAGACAGTATACCGAGAAAGAGGATGGGGAAGAAGGAGTGAGACTGTCAAAGAGATGAAAAAGTAGACAAGACTGTAAGGAGATGAGGTGCATGGCAAAGAAAGATGTGGCAAAGGCTAAGGATGAGGCATATGAAGAGTTGTATGACAGTTTGTGAATTACTGGCTGGTTGTATTTCTTTTTGCTATGTTCAGTCATTTTGCTGTTCTGCTAAGAGGTTGTTGTATGTCTGGCCATTGTGTATGACCTGTCATGATTTTGTAGCGGGGTACTGTTCACTTATTTACATGGATTGTGGGGGGGGGGGGCAGATGTGAGTGTCATGGGTAATTTTGTATCCAGCTGTTATGGGTGGTCTATCAGCAGCATATGTTTGTATGGGCATTTTTAGACATGTATGCATGTATATTTTGAGACATGTATGCATATATATATATATATATATATATATATATATATATATATATATATATATATATATATATATATATATATATATATATATATATATATATATATATATATATATATATATATATATATATATATATATATACATATACACACACACACACACACATATATATATATATATATATGTGTGTGTGTGTGTGTGTGTGTGTGTGTGTGTGTGTGTGTGTGTATATATATATATATATATATATATATATATATACATATATGCACCTCAGAATTTATGGGTAATATATGTATATATTATTATACACACACACACACACACATATATATATATATATATATATATATATATATATATATATATATATCCATACATATCTATCTCTGTCTCTATGTATATGTTTCTTTTTTATATATATATATATATATATATATATATATATATATATATATATATATATATATATATATATATATATATATATATATATTTGTAGATACCAATCCTTCCTAATTGCACAGTGTCTCTTCCTGCTAAGCAAAGCTCAGCCCTGGCAACCACTGATTACATTCCAGTCAGATAAAATAGGGTAATGACGTCTGACACCTCCAGCTGATGTCAGAACACTGGCCTTAGTCTCAATGGCAAGAAATCTGTCACAATCCCCTATTGAATCAATGTGTTGTCCACAAATGACCATATCAGTGGTAGTTCAATGGACACATATTTCCTTATAGGAGGTCTGTGAACACAACTTGACAGCAACCTCTCTTCTGACCACCACATTGCCACTGTGGACAAAAAGTCCTTGCATGTGGCACATTGCATAACTAAGGGTGTGTCATCCAGGAATGAAGAGGTCAATGTCTTCCTCCACTCCCCGCTCATTAGGCCAATCAGCAGGTACAATGGTCCATTTGCCATGTAACTCACTAGACACCTTCAACAACTGGGTAGGCTGCAAGTGTACCTCACATGTGAGACCAGAGGCATGAAACAACTGTCTGATATGGAAAGAGGCCAAAACCTCCCAGTGTTCCTGCCCACATCTAGGCTACTTACAGGCAATCCCTGCTTGACTAACAAATGCCATCTCTGCCCAGCTGTGTTACAAATGCCACAGCTAGAAAACCACAATCTGTATGCAACACATGCCATGGATACCTCAACCACATTATCACATTCAACAGAACATGCTTGGGGACAGGTCCATAACCCAGATACTGGCCGTGTTATGCGATATATGTTGCATACATGTCAAATCACCTCACTGGCCCTCTTCAAGCGAAATTCAGATGAGTGGAAGGTGAATATAACTGTCACCCTGGGGATCACTCATAGATGCACTGCTGACAAATGTCAGGTGGCATGATGCCAGGGTACTCCCATGGGATAAGCTTGTAATGACTCTATGGCCATTAGTGTGGTTCACACATATGAACACATGGACCCATGGCACTCAGTACTGGTAAATATGTGTGTGTGTGTGCATTACTGTGTATACAACTGTTTGTGAGCATGTAAACCTGTAGGTGACATTACTTTCTGGCCCTTCTACCAACTCCACCTGCTATTGCCATACTTTGCAGTGCTGGTGATGTTATCCACTGTAAGGGTATCTTGTGACACTCTTCACCCTATAGGCTCATGGAGCATGTGGTAACTGCATTACACAATACTAACAATGACTACATAGGTGGGGGTTCCACACTGAGACCTGGGAAATGTGAGTATGTGTGTGAGTGAGTGTGTGTGTGTGTGTGTGTGTGTGTGTGTGTGTGTGTGTGTGTGTGTGTGTGTGTGTGTGTGTGTGTGTGAATTTCTGAATGTGAGCATATTTGTATGAGACAGCATTTTGAGGGGTTAGTCTCCACACACACTTCACATTGCCATACTGTACAAGGGCTGGTGATGTTGGTCACATTACAGGAGCTATGGAACAGTCATCACTTGTGTTGCATGCAGTAAATGCATGTAACTGTTGTAACAACAACTACATAGCCAGGGGTTCTAATCTGAGGAATCCCAAATCTGTGAACATTTGTGTGTCAGTACAGTATCCTGTGTTTGAGTGAGTACTATGTCCACTTGGAGGGTGGCACTCACATTTTAGACAGTGGTACTCCCACTACATGTCCCAAGGTCCACTGTATGTGGTCTGCTGTCTCCATCAACCTTACAATTATCTGACAACAATCTTCAGCCCAGTAAGGCCTATGCTGTGTGCATGAATTATGTAATAGTATGCCCTGACAAGATAGTCAGAGTTGTTAAACCCAGGTGTGTCAAATGTGTCTATGACTGTATGTGTTTGCCAATGTGTATATGTCAGTATGTTATAGAATGTCGTGTCCATTCACACCCAGTACATCCCCCATTGCCATACTGTACAAGGCCTGGTGATGTTCACTTTACAGGAACCTCAGAACACACCTCACCCTACAAGCTCTGTGGTGCGTGCAATTAAGGCAGAACACATTAGTAGCAATAATTATATAGGTAGGGGGTTCTAATCTCAGTGTTGGCAAGTGTGTGTGTGTGTGTGTGTGTGTGTGTGTGTGTGTGTGTGTGTGAAGGGATCTACTTCAGTTTGCAGAAAAAACATTTCCCAGGAGTTCATTTGACCGAGACCAAATTGGAAAATGCTAAAATTGCAAATGAATCTTGTGGAAATTCATTTCACCAACACTAGTATTGGCAGTGTAAATGCCATTTTCCCCACTGTACAGCTGTACAGTGATACTGGAGTTAGTATATATAGTTGGTGGTGGTCATTGGGGGCACAGCCCCCACACATTGAGGGTAGTGTTGTGCGTATCCCCATGTGTAGTGTGCTGTTATACTGTTGAGTCTATGTTAAGAGGGTAAGTAGTTGTTAATCTAATTAGTTGTGGGTCTATGCCACCCCACACCCTCCAATGTGGGGGACTGTGCCCCCACACCACCACAACTATTTATACCAACTCCAGGATTGCACTACAGTGGGAAAAAGGATATATACCCTGCCACTACTATTTTCAGTGAAATTAAATTTGGCGGACTGATTATTTAGTGATTTGAGGTTTTGGTAATTCGGTCTTGGTGGAATTACATTTGCAAAAATGAGTTGTTTGCAAAGTGAAGTACATCCATGTGAACAGTACTCTCTGTGTGTTGCATCAACACAAAAGCCTCTGTGTGTGTGTGTGTTATTCACAAACCTTTGGTGTGTGCCACCCAGTACACTTACCATTCTCCACTGTACAAGAGCTGCTTACATCAGCCACCATCATGTACCTGTATACACCCCTGTTATACAGACCTGTTACTTGTGTTCAGCTGCACCCTGGATATGAGACAGTTAATGTGTTACCACACTGCCACACCCCTTGTAGGAAAGGACAGCAGGCCAACATCCACCTGACAAACAGACACCTAGAACATAACAGAATACATTATGGAGACCACATTTGGTCAGTGATAATAACAACAATAATGCATCATGGCTGGACAGCTACACACCCTGATGTGCAAGCATTAAACATGCCAGCTGACAACACTTTAAACAGCATTACATTGCTAAACTGTAGTACATTCACCTTGTGCATCAGAACCATATTAGCATTTCCCTGCACCGATGGTATGGATGACAGAGATGTGGCACAGGTATCATCATTTGCACAGAGTGTAATGTGGGCTTGCCAGTGGCCTAGGCTGAGCCATTTGGTGACATCATGTGTGTGAGCTAGGGAGTTGTTTATTAAATGGGCTGTGCAGAGGTGGTTTGTGTAAGTATACAGGTGCCCTACCTGTGATGGTGAAGTGTGTGTGTGTGTGTGTGTGTGTGTGTGTGTGTGTGTGTGTGTGTGTGTGTGTGTGTGTGTGTGTGTGTGTGTGTGTGTGTGTGTGTGTGTGTGTATGGTTGCACACAGTTCTGCCATGTGGCTACCCTATACAGGGGTATGCTGGACAGCTGCAGACTGTACATGGCAGGGTGTACAGTTCACCATGTCTGGCCACGGACATGAGAACTGGGCCTGCCAGGTGTTGCATGGGCACCACCAGGCAGAAGCCAAGATATGGTACTCTCCCCTGATGATGACAACTGTCTGCTGGATCTGCATCCCTGTTGGGACCAGCCAGGACCATGTGTCCATGGCCTGCTGCATCGTGGTGTGGACAGCACCCCCGCTACAGTGGAGCTGCTGGTACTGCCACTACAGGAGCGGGAGTGAGATGTTGCATGGCCATGTAGACCTTCAGCTATTCATGGTGCTGTCCTATGTCCATGTGGCCGACACCCTATTCCCACTCCATGCTCTAGCACAGACATCCCATGGTCGAGGATTGCCACCATCTCACCCAACTGTCTATCCATGACCTCCGCATAATAACAGTTGGCATCTGCAAGATAACGGATGTTGTCAGGTACAGCAGGAAGAGTAGCCCTCTGGAGCCTCAGACCATCTCTGGTGTAACAGTGAATACATGCCTGTACCTCCATGATGGTCCAAAACATGCATCTGGTAACACCTGCTGTGGCACTTGTGGCAGGGGCATGACAGGCAGCAGTCCTCCTATGTGCACCACTGACCATCCACCTGTGTGGGACCTCATCTGCTATCTGGCTATTGCTGGTGTCTACAGACACACTTGCCATAGTCACTACACTTTCTTGTCCCATGCCACCACCCATCAACTATCCCTCATCTATGGCCACTGGTGATGGGGTATGTGTGGGCATTGTCACTGTGTGCAGGGAATGGGATGGAAAAAAGTGGGATGCTAACCAATGGCACAGAGTCAGCCCCTGCAACCCTGCCTGTGCCTCACTATGCCTATTATGATTGTCAGAGTCTGCAGAGACACTGACATCAGTTTCCCCTTGGGAGGGACTCAGCCCCACATCACCACCGGTGAGGGGAAGACAATATATGTAAATGAATACATGTATGTTATGGTTTACTTACACACACACACACACGCACACACACACACACACACACACACACACACACACACACACACACACACACACACACACTTACAGGTGAGGTGGCACAAAGAAATTACACAGACCTCACATTACCCAATAGTAAACACACATGACACATGGTGCTCAACATCACACATTGCAGCAATTTTTAATCCTTGTTACTAACAATATACATCTCTGGGATGCATGAGTCATGTTAGTAGGTGATGTCCCTTACCCTAGAACACACCACACCCATGTACACAGTATTGCTGTGCACCTGTATAGCACACTGGCATCTACTGTAGACCATACCTCATAGCTATACAAATCATTGCTGAATGTGTAGATTTCTAGCAGTTATGTTTGCTCTGTTCCTCACAACCCTTGTGTGTTTGTCTGACACATAACTGGGATGATATGAGGACTGATGTTACTAATTAATGACTGACATTTGATTTGTAGATCTCATCATCGCCAGTGCATGTATGTGCAATAAAATCCGGTTACACCAACGACCTTCAAAGCTTAATGTGGATATGAGGAAAGTACACACACCTGTTGACATGCCAGCCTCTTTTACGATATGAAATGGGGCAACACTACTGCATTTGAAAACATTACACACACCTGATATGTGACATATGACCTGTGCAATCCAATCAAGAATCAAACAAATGTGTTAGTCATGAAGATACTGCATGAGATGCGTACAATATGGGGTTGCATAAGTGTGAACACCCTTAAACCAATGGTTTGTTGAATCACCTGTTAAGTGAACTACAGCAGTCACTATTCCTGGGAAGGGGTATACTAGCATGGCACATCTTGACTTGGCATTATTTGGTCTGTCTTCCCTACAAAGGTCCCCCAACTCTGCCAGATTGCAAGGCCAGCTCATGTGCACAGTCCTTGGAGGTCACACAGGGGCTTTACTATTGATGTTGAGTCTGGGTTATATCTGGCCCAATTCATAACCTTGAATGTGTTCAGATACAGCCATTCTTAGCTAGCTTTGAATGTATGCTTCAGTTCACTGCTGTGTTTGAAGCTGAAACCCTTCCCCACCCTCAGCCTTATTGCAGATGCTTGAAATCTGTGAGCCACATGTGAGTGTTATTTTGCAGTGTTCCAAATTTCTTCCACCATGTCTACAGTCCTAGTTCCAGCTAATGAACAGCAATCCTAAAAGTGTACACTGGCACCAACAAGCTTCAAGTTGGGGATGGTGGCCTTGAGATGAAGTGAGGTGTTGCTTGTGCACAACACATATCTTTATGAATACTGTCTGTAGGTTTGAACCTTGGTCTCATGACACCATTACACATTGCAACACATGCCTTTGGGAGATTTAATGTTATGCTTTTGCTACCTGTAGACAGCCCTGGATGGTGTTTCTTGTGAGGAAAATCTTTCGTCTAATTACCCTACCCCATAGGCCATACTTATTCAGAATCCAGGCGATTGTTGCCACAGGTACTATACAGCCAGTACTTGCTAGACATTCCTGCAACTCCCTCAGTGTTACTGCATGTCTCCTGGCAGCCTTCCTGACCTGTATTCTACATGTTTTGTCATCTGTTTTGGATGGACATCTGGTTCTTTTCAACATCACTTTTGTCCCATATTTAATCACTGGCTGCACTCTTTTCCATGGTATATGCAATGGTGAGGTAATGTTTTTTTTTCCACTTCTCCTGACAGCTACATTTCAGATATGGGATCCTTTTGATGCTTTGTAAGATGTGTGCAAGCCATGACTGCTTCTGTTGCAGGTAGCTGAGGAAATGTCATGGACATACTTCTTGGACAGCAGACCATTACTTGGCGTGACATTGAGGCCCTGTACTTGATGGCAGGTGTGTACTCAAGTAGAGTGAATGCTGTCAGTACATCACAAGCTGCCTCCAAAATGTGTTATTTTGAGTGTGTGCACACATATGCATCCAGTGTTTTGTAAGGTTTGTATACCCCATATTTGTTGTCCTAACATATAATTCTATTTTACACGTTAATTGTTCATGTTAGGATCACATTACAGGTTGTAAAAGGTGTGGAATGTATTATTGTGGTCTGTCATTGTATATATCAGGAACAGTTGCCATCTTAATAGGTGTGTGTACACTGTTGCATCCACTGTATACAGGTAATCTTTCATACATGTCCCTACTGTAGCCCATTTGTCCCACCATTTTGTTTATCTCTGTCCACACATCTTGCACTGACAGGTTGTGAGGTATACTGCAGGAATCTTACATACCCTTCAGATATGACACCATGGTGACCACTGTGATGCAGTGCAATTAACACCAACGAAACTGAACATGTACATCATGCATTATGGGTATGTGTGTTAAATGTATGCATGGCAAATAGCATGGCCTTAATATAGCCAGTGTATTGGCAAGCCTCAACAAATCAATTCCATACTCACTAGCTACAGGTTGCTGTCCCAGCTGTATACCAGAGGGACCTAAATAGTTGTAGAAGAGAGGTAATGTCAGTAGCCAGTCATGTGGCCTTGGCACAGGGTGAAAGCAGCATTTCACCATATTTTTTATTTATTTATTTTTATTTTATTTTATTTTACATTTGTTAACCAGGATGGTCCAACTGGACACAGGTCCATTTTCAGTGGAGGCCCGGGGAGAAAGGCTCCACAGTAAGTAAAATTTTATACAATGTTAAAATAGTATACAGACAATTTTCAAACAATATGTGAAAATACAGTATACAGCAGAAGGCATAACAAGACCTATATTAAGGAAAAAATAGTTACACATGGTTAATAACAGAATAAGTGTACAAAGTCAATCAGCATTAGGAGAAGACCTAGACTGTAATATATATTACAGTAGGTATATTAGGAAGTGAGGTATATAAGTGGAATAATTTGAGGACTTGTGTAGTACATGGGCATAGCCACTTATTCTTTAAGTGTGTTCTAAGTGAGTTTTTAATGTGAGAAGAGGTAGGGGCAGAAGTCAGAGCAGGAGGGAGATTATTCCAGGTTCTAGCTATGGAGTGGCAGAACAGTGGTTTTTCTGCAGTATTGTTAGCCCTAGAGATACAGAGGAGGGGTTTGTTGGAAGATCGGAGAAGACAATTTGTATTATAGTGGGTGAGAAGTTGGCCTAGTGCAGGGTTTTTTTCTGGATGTGTTACCACATTGTAGGCAAAGACTGATTGATGATAGGTTAGTAGCTGGGGAAGTTCCAGCCATTGCAGTTCCCTTAGAGCCTGGCAATGGTGGGTTCTAAAGGTGGAGTTGTTTGCAAACTTGACGATTTTATTATAACATGATTCGTGTCTGGCAAGGTCAAGTTTTCTAAGCTGGGTAAGAATTGGAGCAGCATACATTAGGGTAGACAAGAGGTTAGTTTGGGCTAGGGTAATCCGTGCTTGTTTCGAGAGGGATTTCCTGTGCCTATATAGTGTTCCCATTTTTATGGACTTTTTTGATAGTCTGTGAAATGTGGACGTCGAAGTCTAGATTTTTATCAATTTCAATACCTAGGAGTTTGGTATGGTCAGAGGGAGAGATAATAGTGCCGTTTTTGGAGGAGATAGTAAAGGATAGAGGGGTGGAAATGGTTTTGTTGTGGTGAAAAGTAGTAATTTGGTTTTATTAGGGTTTAGGATAAGTTGGATCTGAGTCATCCAACTTTCCACAGAGCTAAAGGATTCCTGGGTGAGTTGTTGTAGGGTAGGAAGTGATGGAGCTGAACAGATAAGAGTTGAATCATCAGCGTATTGTATAAGTGAAGCATGCTGTGTAGTGGTATGGAGATTATTGGTAAATATGGAGAAAAGAAGTGGGCCTAATATGGAGTCTTGTGGTACACCTATGGTAGTTGGGAGTAAGGGGGATAGTACACTTTGCCATTGGACAGATTGTTGCCTATTTGACAGATAGCGTTTAAACCAGGCTATATTGGAAGGGGCAAAGGATAGGGATGTCTGGGTGTCTAGTAGTAAGAAATGTGAAACCATGTGAAATGCTTTGGAGAGGTATAGAAATATTGCAGATACAAAGTTATTATTATTTCTATGTTGGTTGATCAGATTGGTGAAAGAGAGCAGAGCGGCGGTTGTGCTATGGTGTTGTCGGAAGCCATGCTGTGTGTGGGAGGGGGGATGGTGGGAGTTTAGGAATTGTGTTACCTGAGAATGTATACATTTCTCTAATATTTTAGATAAGGGAGATCTAGTGGCAATGGGGTGATAATTTGAGTATTCATAAGGGTTTCCACCTTTATGTAGTGGAATAATGTATGATACCTTCCATAGCTGTGGGACATATGCTTCTTGTATGCAGCGATTGATAAGAATAGAGATAGGGTAGGATAAGGATTCAGCAGCTATTTTTAGGAAGTTGGCTGGTAGATTGTCAGCAGCAAGGGTGGTCTGTTTCAGTTTTGGGAAGTGTTTTTTAATTGTTGAGGTTGGAATGGGTGAATGCATAAAGGATGGGATGTTGTCAGGGCATTTGGTTGGGTTATATGTAGGGCTGTTTTTGGATAGTTGGGAGGATAGTGTTAAGATGGATTCTGTAAAGTAGTGATTAAATTGGGAGGCAATGTTCTTGTCATTCATGGAGTTAGGAACAGGAGTGGTAATTTTGCCTTGTTTTAGGAGAGAGTTAATGGCATGCCAAAACTTTTTAGGATATTTTGAATGTTTGTTTTGTATATTGAGGAAGTAATTTTGTCTATCGGGTTTAGTTTGCCTCTTGGCCTGATTTCTAAGTTGTAGGTAACTTTGTTTGGCTAGGCTAGTATTGTATTTCTTCCAAATTCACCAAGCCTTATCCCTTGACTTTAGAAGGGTCTAGTTTCCCTAGTTAGACATGGTGCATAGTTTGACTTGGCTCTTATTTTCCTAATTGGTGTGAGTCTATCAAGGATATTGATGAGAATATTGTTGAAGTAGTCAACGGTTGGTCTAGATTTAGGGTTTGTAGTGGTTTCCAGTTACTATGTTTAAGAATACTGTTTAGTTCTTGTATATTTAGTTTACGATCATCTCTGACTTGTCTAAAAACAATGGGTTTGGCTATGTTGTCATGTTTCTGAAGGAGGAAGGTGGGAAGATGGTCACTAAGACCATCAGGAAGGCATCCTGTCTGATAGTTTTGTTTGGGGTAGTTAACTAGTGTCAAATCTCGAATAGATGTTTGTGGGGGGGGGGGAGTAGTCAATTCTAGTGGGTTCTTGGATAAGTTGGGTAAAACTGTAAAGATTAATATGGTTAGTGGGGTTGTTAGAGGTACAGGCTGACCAATCAGTGTTCAGGTCACCTAGTAAGATGGTTTCTGGGGGGAGATTATCTGTGCCCATTGTAAAATGTCTTCAATGATGGGAGAGTTATTACCTGGGGGAATATATCAGCAGGGAATGATGATAGTTTTTGTGTCATTTATGCTTAGGGTTGAACCTAAGGTTTCGGCATTTGGAAATGTAGGTATGGGGGTTTGTAGAGGTTTGATGTTGATTGTATTTTTGTAGAGGATAGCAACTCCACCTCCCTTTTTGCCCACTCTATCCAGTCTTAGGCTATTATATCCTGGTAGGAGAATTTCTTCATTTTGGGTACTAGGTTTTAGCAACATTGCGGTAATGGTTAGTATGTCAGGGGAGTAGTGAGCTATAAATGCATGCAGGTCAGAAAGTTTGTTAGAGATACTTGTGATGTTGACATTCAGAATCCATAGGTCAGAGATTTGCCTAACAGAGAGTAGAGAGTTTTGTGGTCCAGGGTTTGGGTGTATGTCTCCAGATATAAGTAGATTTTTAGTGATAAACAGTATGTGTTTAATTGGGTGCACTATGTCTATGTTGGATCTAAATGACGTTTTTCTAGTACAAGATGGTGTTATGTGATACTTATGAATGTGTAGGATTAAGCTGTCTTTAAATAATGTAGAAGAGATAGGAAAGAAAATGTGCGAGTGTATATTTGTTTGGGAAAGTGTTATGTGGAATGATGTGTTTTCTAGTGATATGTTTGTATATAATGATGTGATGTTTGTTAGGTATGTGAGGGTTAGGAAGAGAAATCCTATGATTAATGGCATTTTATGAGAGAGTAGTGGTTGGGTCTTGGTGGTTTTGGGGTTCAAGTATGGGTATGAGTGTGAATGCATGGCAAGTAGATACTATGTACCTTTATAAGGTAGAAATTGATAGGGGGTGTGTATGAAAGGTCTTTGATTGAAGGAGGATGTGGTCAGGTGATCTGAGGTTAGAATAAATGTAGAGGTAGTGGGGATGGGTGGGAAATGGGGACAGGGTAGGGGAGCAGAGTGAGCCGAGCATAGCGAGGTGAATAGAGCCTGGCTACACCAGTCCTTGAGACTGTAGAACCTATTTATAGGGTTGGTCAGGACAGAACAGTAAAAGGAAGATACCTTAGTAATTAAGCAGGAGTGGGAGGGAGTTGTGCAAGTTCAAGGTGGGGGAGGGAGTAGACACAAAGTTATACAAGGTTGTGAGTCAGAAAAACTGGACAAGGCCAGCTGCTAAAAAAAAAAAAAAAAACAGGAAAACCAAACTAAGTCAATTCCAGGTGAGTGTAGTGCAGTATCTTCCTAATAACTACAAATTATATGCTACTAATCTAGTACAGTGTGGTGAAAAGGGCCACCACTTCTACAGGGAAAAACAATTAAAGTATGGACTGCAGGTACATAGGTAAACTTTTTCCAAGAGAAAGTAGTTTTAAGTAATTGACCTAGGATACACTTATAAAGGAATTCCCAATACTATTCTAGCATGTCCAAAGGCCAATTGTCAATCTCCTCTCTGGTCCAGCTGGTGAATCTGGAAATCTTGAGGCAATGTTACAACTGCCTCATGTACACAGACAACCCTCTCCTCCTCCCAACAAATTCCAACACATGTGAGAGATGCAACCATATAGCCAAACTGGAGGCTAAGCTCTCTCAACTCAGTACTGGCGTAACCAGTCAGGAGGAGAAGGAAACCACACTCACTACAATTCCAGTCTCACATAGACCTACCACGACAGCAAACCAAACACATAAAAACACAAAACATACATGGAGGCTCTAAATAAAAATCTGCCTAAGCAGCAGAGACCTCCAAAGCAGACACCCAAGCAACCGCTACCCCAAAACAAAACACGTGCAACACACAGCTCACAAAGCCAGTGTGCCGAACAGTCACAGCCCTTAAGGCTAAATAACACACCTGATACACTTGTAATAGGTGACTCTATCGTCAGGCACACTGACGTCCTGCTCACCAGGCTGAACAAGGACAAGGTCACAGTGAGCTGCCTGTCGGGCGCTAGGATCCACCACATAACACAAGCACTCAGGTCACTCCAAGACAAGTACAAATATGACTCAGTCATTGTCCATGCTGGTGTGAATGACCTGAGATGTACCTCCCTGGACTACATGAAAAGAGACATAGAGGAGCTCTCTGAGCATGTAGCCCAGGCCAGTATGACCCTGCCCTTGAGTAGCATCTTACCCTCACCAAGAAAGATGCCACAATATGAAGACAAGATGATCAATTTCAACAATTGGCTTAAGTATTGGTGTCATTCAAAGGGGATCCAATGCCTGTCTGCCTGTGATGACATGCTCGACAAGCCACGATGCTTCGCTAGGGACGGCTTGCACCTGTCACCCTTGGGCTTTTGGATAGTGGCAAAGGCTCTTGCCACCCCCGTAGTGCCTTTTTTAGGCAAGGCTCAAAAGACAAACCCACCTCCATAGGTATCACAAGGGATAAGAAACTAAGAGTAATGCTACTCAATGCCAGAAGTCTAAACCTCAAGATGCATGCACTTGAAACTCTTCTTAGCATGGAGAACATTGATATCTGTGCAGTAACAGAAACCTGGTTCAAGGCTCCCAAGAGCACCCTAGCACTACCAGGTTTTACCTCATACAATGTTTTTCGGCCCCAAAACTTGGACCAAACCACAAAACGAGGGGGAATATCAATATTTGTCAAAGATACCCACACCTCCAAGTTGGTGGCACAGCACGAAGCATCAGAGACTATCCATGTGCAACTAACAGTGGGTAAAACTGCCTTACAGTTTATAGCCTGCTACAGACCACCCTCCTAAACCCAGGAGTCCCATTCGGCCTTCCTGAGAACACTGGAAAATATGAAGGTCTCTCCAAACACCATTATATTGGACGACTTCAACTTCCCATTACATAGACTGGCAGCATTACTCTAGTTCCAACACCCTAGCCCAAAGGTTCCTAGAATTTATAAACTCAAATGCTATGGAACAAATTGTTGCCACTCCCACAAGAGGGAAAAACATACTGGACCTGATCATCACCAACATGGGGACTCTATGCTCCAGACCAGAAGTGTATCCCTCATTGGTAAGATCAGACCATAAACTAATCTCAATAGATAATTACATCCCGACCCCAGCCCCTGCCCAGAAAACCACAGTGAAAAACTTCTCTAAAGCAAATTTCACACTCCTCAAAACCGAGGTGGAATCCTTCAAAGCCCCCAGGCCTGTGGAAAATACAGCCCAGACCCCAGAATCCTTTATAAACGCATTCTATGAACACCTTCAGGAATGCATGAATCATGCAATCCCAAATAAAACCAAGACCCAATCCTCCAAAGTTAGGCATCCTGTCTGGTGGTCCCCAGCCATAAACAAACTATACAATAGAAGGAGGAAGCTACTACATGATAGAGCAAAATCCCAAAAAGGGAAGGCATCTCTGATCAGTATTAGCAAAAAACTACGGGCATTCATAAAATCGTCTAAGGCCAGCTTCGAGAGAAAAATTGCACAGGACACTAAGGATAATCACAAGGCTTTCTTTAGTTATATTAGGAACCTGGGTGGAAATTCCCAGATATGCTCAGAATTAGTCCAAAATAACAAAAAATACACCAAACCCACAGACATTGCCAACATCCAAGTTGACAGGTTCAGCGCAAACATCTCCCCCCTTCCCCACCAAAAGGGCAAATATCTATCCCAGCAGAGTGCTGCCCCACTGACATCTCAGATGCTCAGGTAAGAGCCGCCCTCTCCAAAGCAAAAAACACAGCATCAATGGGACCAGACGGTGTCCCGGGCTGCGTCCTACATGAACTCCAAGAAGAACTAAACCCAAACATAAAACTACTGTTCAATCTCAGACTTACTACAGGATATGTACCCAAAGAGTGGCATACAGCAACAGTGGTCCCTCTCCACAAAGGTGGTGCCTCAACGGATCCTGGAAACTATCGCCCCATAAGCTTCACTAGCTTGGTCTGCAAAGCTATGGAAAGTATCATCATGGACCTCATAAATAAAGATATTGGGGACCTACAGACACTGGATCATACCCAGTTCGGCTTTGTTAAGGGTAGATCCTGCCTCTTAAACCTGGTTGATTTCTTTGAAACAGTCATCAAGGCCATTGACGAGGGGAAGGTGGTCCACACAGCCTACCTGGACCTTGCAAAAGCCTTTGATACATACCCCACTCGGGCATTATAGATAAGCTCACCAGCTTAAATATAAACCCCTATGTCACTAGATGGATTGCAAACTGGCTCAAGGACAGAACCCACATGGTTAGAATTGCTGGAGCCATGTAAGACTCCAAACCAGTTTCAAGTGGCATCCCACAAGGCTCAGTCCTGGGACCTCTCTTGTTCGGTATATATTTCTCGGAGGTACAGGCTAACACGGAAGGACTGTGGCTGACCAAGTTCACAGATGACTGCAAACTGGGCGCCATAATAGACTCTCCAGCTGACACAAGCATCCTACAAAAGGGCCTCATAGAAACAGACAACTGGTGCCAGAGCCATGGCCTCAAGCTAAACACCAAAGAGTGTATAGTCATCCCCTTTGGCAAAAACAAAGTGCCCACAAATTACCACATAGGTGGTAATCCATTAAGTATGGAAGAAGTAATTAGGGACCTGGGGATCCAAGTTGATAGCAATCTCTCATTTGACAACCACGTGGCCAAAGTGGTTAAAAAAACATTTTATATAGCCCACCTAATCATGAAGGGATTCACATCTAGATCAGGGGAGGTCATCATGCCTCTTTACTCATCCCTCATCAGGCCCATAATTGAGTACAATGCCCCTTTTGGGATGTACCTTACTAGACACCTGCAGCAACTGGAAAGACCCCAAAAGTACCTCACCAAGAGGATCAAAGGGCTCAAACAGATGCCATATGCTGCCTGGTTAAAGAAACTCCAGCTCTACTCAGTGGCATACCGCCTGCTCAGAGGCAATCTGTGCCTGATGTATAAAGCCATGTCCAACCCGGAATTAATGGACATGCTGCACCTCAGAAAATCCAAATCCCATCGATCTACGTGCTTGAGAGGCTTGAACCTCAGCACTGAAATAAATAGGACATGCTGGAGGGACAGATTCATAACCCAGAGGCTCCCTTCACTCTGGAATAAAATCCCAGTCCAGGTTAGGCAGAGTTCCTCACTGACACTCTTCAAGAGGAATCTTGATGAGTGGATGGGAGATAGTAGGTCTACCCTGGGTATCACTTCTGTGTCACTGTTAGACAGAGCACAGTATACTAACCTCAAAAAAGTTCATAGCAAAATTCATTTAAAATGGGTAGCGAAAGCCAGACACACTCTGGCTAGACTTATAAATGCCCTAGGGCCGATAGCCTAGTATGAACCTATGAACAATAGGAAGAGAAATATGGGGGGACCAGTAGTGTGCACGTGTACAGTGAAAGGGGAAAGAGTCTTCAGTTTAGAGGACAGATTAAATACAACTCTAATATACACTAGTGTAGCTGAAAGCACTTAAGTGTTCCACTGACACAGGGTCTCACAGTGCAGGGCAACAAGATATTATTGGGTTGATTGGAGGTTGGCCAATTCACAGGATGAAACTTTTGCTGAGAGGAACTAGTGTAGCTGAAAGCACGTTAGTGTTCCACCAATGCAGGGTCTCACAGTGCAGGGCAACAAGACTGCCTTGGGTTGATTGGAGGATGGCCAAGACACAGGATGAAACTTTTGCTGAGGGGAACTAGTGTAGCTGAAAGCATTTTAGTGTTCCACTGACACAGGGTCTCACATTGCAGGACAATGAGACAGCCTTGGGTTGATAGGAGGGTGGCCAAGACAAAGGATGAAACTTTTGCTGAGGGGAACTAATGTAGCTGAAAGCACTTTAGTGTTCCACTGATGCAGGGTCTTACAGTACAGGGCAATGAGACAGCCTTGGGTTGATTGGAGGTTGGCCAAGACACAGGATGAAACTTTTGCTGAGGGGAATAGTGTAGCTGAAAGCACTTTAGTGTTCCACCAATGCAGGGTCTCACAGTGCAGGGCAACGAGACAGCCTTGGGTTGATTGGAGGTTGGCCAAGACACAGGATGAAACTTTTGCTGAGGGGAATGCACACCACTGGGGATTCCTATGAAGCAAGGCAGAAAATCTAAGTCAAATGATGGTGCCTTTCTACATCAGGTTTTAACAGTACAACCCCCAATACTACAAAATATGCTGGCCATCACAATAGATGTGCATGTCTGTGCATTACTAAACACCAGCAAGACCTACTATCCCATCTGACATATGCATGCAGATACTATACAGACATAAATGGATAAGAGACAGTGTTCAAGTAATGTGCACTGGGGCCTTACCTGCACACTCCTCGTCCATTGTGTGGGTGCAACCCAACTCCACAATGCTTTCTTCAGCTTCATGGGTTGTGTGTTGGCTGGGTGCCCCAAGGCTGGCAAGGAGTTCCTTGGTGGGTGTCAGTGGGGGCTGGATGGCTGGGCCTCCACCTGTGGCTAGCCGGTCCCTCACTACAGCAGCAGCCCATTGACGGGCATGGCGGATTAGGTCTCTGGCCCAATGCCATACCTGCTCATAAGTTCTGCTGTGCAGGCTGATATCATTTACCCTGTGGACCAGATTGTTCCACAGGGTGGTCCTTTCCTGCACATCTTGTGCTTTCCACCCAAATAATAGCCCATAATGTTCTAGCACAAATTGGGTGATTATGTCATTTTCACCAACAGAGAATGCTGGGAGGCGAGGCCTGTGCATGTTACCTGGAAGACAAACAGGAGAAAAGGTCACAGGACCTCATACAATTGTCAAATTGCACATCAACAGTGGTTATTACTTGCAAATAATCCAAACTACACCATAATCCTCTAATCTATCATGGCTATAGCAGCTTGCATTACACTCCTGGCCCTGAGCTATCTTATTCCCCCCAATACTGGACAATTAATTGCATAATCCTCTATTCTCCATTAATTTCTGTGTAGATGGATGACAGTGGCCATCTTCTATGTGTTTGGTGTGTGGATGGTGGCAAGTATGTGTTTGTGATGGAGCTGTGAGCACATACCCGAGTTTGTGTAGGAGGCTGACAGTGATGTTATTATGCCCCATGGAGACTTGCTGTTGTTGCCATCAGTAGGCAATATGTACATGCTCAACACTGCTGAGGGAGGAGTGTGGTTGATGTGCATATCCCACTATACAAATGAGGTGGACAGGGTGGTGATGTTCCCACCTAACCTGTCTGATGCAGGTTGCCTATATCCATGGCATGTGTGTATGAGGTGTGCTTTACCCCCAGTACAGGGTGAATTGTGTTGTTGCCTCTGAAATTGACAACATATGTGGATACACTGTTGCAATTGTCCTTGGTGGTGTGGATATGTCTGATTTGTAGTCATAGTCAGCCTTAGAGGAAGTCACCTGTGAACTTACACGCTTGCTCAGATAGAGGTGGACTTGCTTTCAAGTTGTTGCCTGCACCTATGTATCCCTGTAAAGCCAATATAGCTATCTATTATGTGGTTTATGTATTGCTACTTTCCACCAAAGGGGATTACTCTACCTTGGTGGAGGCTGATTTTATAGGTCGGGTATTGCTGAGTTCCATATAGCTATAGTGGATATAAAGTGTACACATCCCTGTACAATGCCTGGTATTTGTGCAATTGAAACATAACACCACAATAACTCATTTCAAAACAATTCCCACCTTTAATGTGACCTATAGCCTGTACAATTCAATTGAAAACAGCAATCTGGTCTGTGAAAACATATGGAAATAATAATCAGTACAATAAGCCAGGTGAATGGGTGTGCACACCCTTAAACTGATATGTTGTATAAACACCTCTTGAGATGGTTACTGCATTCATTCATCTTGGTTTGGACTAACATCATGGCATGTCTTCACTAAGCAATATTTGCTCACCTTTCTTGAAACAGCTTTGTTTGTTTTTCAATAGAATTGTACAGATTAGGGGTCACATTCAAGATGAGAAACATTTTGCAATGATTTTCTGTGGTCTCATTGTCATACAGCACACAAACCTGGCATTCCAACAGGGGTGTGTACACTTTTGATATCTACTGTATATAGGTGTTGATATAGCTGTTAGTGGTAAGCATGGACAGAGGGTCATAACACAGTTGGACACTTCTCCGATGACTACTTGATAATCATGCCTACTATAGTACCCATATCAGTGTCAGGGCAATGCAACAACCAGTAGCTGTACACATTTATGTCTGTTGTATGCACTGACACTGATATTACACATGTGCAGCATGCACAACCTATTTATCTGACTGCTTGAAACCCATGTTATTAGTTTTGTGCCTTCCAGCTGAACATACTCATACATACATGCACTCAGGGGATGCCTGGTATACATTTCTGTTCTAGGTTAGTATGGCACATTGTATTTACAGTCTTGCTACTCAATCATACTTCTCAACCTGTTATAGCAGGACTTCTGGATAATGGCACACATAAATGGGTGACAAAATGGATATCAGTATTGATACTGTATTAATATAGCTGCACCATACATTAGAAAGTTGATTGCATAGTAGGCTTTGACATCACTGTGATAACCTGAAAGATGTCCAACAGTCATAAGTAGGCTATTATGTTACGTTGTCATTGCTTACAGACGTGCCAATGGTTTGGCTAACATAACACAACTATATGTGTATGTGACTACAGATATCAGTCACAACTGTGCTTATTGTCCCGCAGAACACTGTATGGTTGAATGTTATTTATTCAATATATCACATGCAGTTCAATACACATCTGCAACAGTACTTTACTATGAACATGCCCTATATAGGTTTCTTAGCTTTACAAGACAAGCATGTGTCATACTCATATTCACAGGTAACATATGGATATGGACAACATCCCATTAAAATGGCCTAGCAGTGGCACAGTCACAACTGTTTGCCAGACACCACAGTGGTTGTAATATGTCAGCTGTCCTTTCCCAGGGTGAGTCAAGCTCCTGAGCTGTGATCCTACATCGCAACCTCTTATCACATCTGGACAATATCTAAAATGATGGGGGATAACTAGGGACAGATTTTAAATATTCCTGTTACAGACTTAGGGTGTTGGTAGAATAATACATTTTGCATTACCGTGAATATTCTTAAGGATGTGGAGTCTTAAACTCAAGTGTTTGTCATTACTTAATGACTTCAATCCTCAGCTATTTTCCAGAAAAGTACAAATTTCAGGAGGAACAGACAAAAAGCTATGATGGGAAAATGTGGACATTCTGTGAAGATCTGTACAGTTGAGAGGTATGGCTGTGATCTCTCTCACTGCAGACAGGGCCAGATGCTATGGCCATAGCAGCTGTTCAGCAGGACATTAGTACAGCAAGTCTTGTTGGGACATATATTCTTCCAAATCATTTTTCCCTTTATTACAGACCAAGTACTACATTCAATTACATGCTTACATGTTTCACATACTTTTTTTCCCTCTCTTTTCTGTTTTCCGGTTTTTGTTTTTATTTGTTTTCTCTCTCTCTCTCTCTCTCTCTCTCTCTCTCGCTCTTTCTCTCTCTCTGCACTACAGGGATAGAGTTGGTTTGAATAGGTGGCAGCATGGCTTTTCCAGGTGATGCTCATGACCCAGTGATGGCTTGTGCACCAATTGGTCTTCCCCACTTGCTAATTGCATGCAGCGCAGCTGTGTAGTTCTTCCAATAACCAATGTCATGGCAACACACTCCTATAATTGAGTACTCCATGCGGGCGTTGGCCCTTTCCCTTATCTGTGAGGAAGACATCCTGGAGGTGTGTGAGCTAATACCTCTTACAAGAAGACTTGTGGAGACAAGCCAAATAAATGGTGGAGAATGTTCAAGACTTAGGAGCAGAATGTGAATATTGCTGTTATATGTTTGTAATATTGCTAGATTAACAGGGTTTGTCTGACTATGCTACTTCTGGATGGGTTTCAGTCTGACAAAGTTCTGTCTCTGCATAGCTCTCAACTGTAGGGCTATCCACATAATGGCGAGAGGTTAGCCTGTTATGTTTGGTCTGTTCCCCAGACAGGTGCTCTCCTTGGCAAATCAGTGGCATACTCTGGTGATTGCAATCAGTAAATGCTAACAACCATTTGTTTTTCTGACTTTATATCCCTCAGAAAATATATGTTACAACAAACCCTGTAATACCAGCAACTTTCTCAGTGTATAACAGCAATATTTCAAGCATATATATATATATATATATATATATATATATATATATATATATATATATATATATATATATACACCACAGTATTTATTGGTAATATATCTATATATTGTTATGCACATATATGCATATCCCTACATCTCTCTCTCTCTCTCTCTCTTTATGTATATGTTTCTTTTCAGATATATATATTTGTAGATACCAATCCTTCCTAATTGCACAGTGTCTCTTCCCTATTGTAAACTGCCTTTAAAGTAGGGTATGTTTGAGAAAATATCAGGATAATGACATATTTAATAAGTGTATTTAATTTCCTGTACATAACATGCTTCTATGTGCTGCCATTACAGTAGCAAGGGGTTTGACTATACTGTATGGGACACTTGGGTATACATGGGTAGTACCACAATCTTTTTTTTTTTTTTTTATTTGTTTTATACATGGGCAGTATCCCAGGTTATATGCAGTCGCACTTGCATGTTACACCAGGGGGGTTGACAAAAATAGTTTAACACATATTGTATTATTAAGTTAGTACTTTTAACAGTGCTTTTCCAAGTAAACGTAGATTGCAGATTGTAGTACTTGAGCCATACATCCCTACTGCAAAGCTGGGACTCTGAGTACTAACTATCTTGTTATTGGTGTTTGAGCTGCATGTTTTTATGTATCTCCTATTGGATACTGATATGATATTATGATATTAACTGTAGACTACTATGTTTTTTGGACATGTCATTGAGGACAGCTGTCATGTAGTAATGGCATACCTTTTAGTTTCAGATTTTTATCCTTCAAAACATTCATCATAATGCATAACCTGTTGGCTATCAACTTTCTGTCTGTCCTCTGTACAGATGTGCAGATATCAGGTATTACTAAGGCCATACAACTATCTAGGTGCCCACATAGTATTGTGCTGTGGGCCTGGACACTGCTGCTAGTTCCAACATATGTGACATTCCTTAATGTGGGCCTTGCCCCTTTCCCTTGCCTGTGTGAGGGACATTACAGAGGTGGTGGGCTACAGATTCACATACAGTAGTTGGCAATATGTCACAGGACAGGACATGCGGACACAGCCCAATAACATGGGGGACATATCCCCAGAATTGTGAACAGATTCTGTGTCATCAGTGCTGTTATACACATGGTGGATTGATAGATTGACAGGGTTTGTGTGGACATGCATTTAGTGAGGGACTTCACGACTGACAGTGATATGTCTCTGACATACCTCTCCACTGCCACACTGTCCACAGACTGGCCCCATGTTTGCCTGTTATGTTTTGTCTGTTCCCCAGACAGTTGGTGTCCTTGGTAAATCAGTCGTGGACTCTGGGGAATGCAGTCAATAAATACTCACTTCTATTGATATTACTGACTTCATATTCCTCATAAAGGATATGTTACAACAAACCCAGTAACATCTGCTACTGTCTCAATGTATAACAGCAACATGTCCAGTCTACCCCTGTGTTTGTACCTCTATCCCCAAATGATGTCAGGCTTTGTCCAGATGTCAATGAAGCTCAGACGTATTTAGTATAATTATTTCTTGCCTTCATTCCTGCTACTATCCCAGTGATGTAGTAGACCCACAGACATGTCAGGAAAGAGGCCATAGATATGTGTCCTGAGCCTGTACATTCTGAGGTGAACTGTACATGTGAGAGGTCTGTGTATGTCTGGCCATTGTTTATAGACTGTCAGGATTGTGTACACATCATGTGTACATGTTATTTGGGCTGTGTATGGAGGGGGTGGATGTAAGTGTTATGGCTCCTTCTTTATCTGACTGTGCATGCTGCTCCAGTTTCTGCTGAGCTATTGGCTGTATGTGTTTGTAGGGACAGACTGAGACATGTCCTGTACCAAGGCCAGGTTCAGACTACACTGAGAATTGGGACTGTATATGTAGGGCTAGTGTGTGAGTGGAAAACAATGATGTATTTGTTCACACAGTCTGTATACTCTACTGTTCACTTGACTTACTGGTATGTGACTATAACAGTGGTGATATTGGTTGTGGGTATGCACCTTCACACTGGTGTCTGTTTGTCAGTGCTGTTACATCCTTGTAGTGCTGGATATATTTGCAAATACATGTGTAATTACCCATAGCAGATTTCCTATTTCAATTACTTGTGCTATTTTACTAAATATATGTTACAGCATACAAGAGAGTGTTACTACAGTAATTGTGTTAGCTTATCTACACCAATACTGCAGATACATCCCAACTTTCATGGCTTCCACCCACCACTTTGTCAGCCTTGGTCCAGATTCATTGCAGTAAGAGGTTATGAGCATACCTCTCAACTGGCTGGATTATTTCAGGATGTCCAGGTTTATTGATTATATTTCTGGTCTGTTTTACAGATTATTCTCATTTTTCTGGTTAATCACTGAGATGATATGATTGCTGTCAGAAAATGAAGACATACATTACATTTACCTACCTCACATCCATCAGAATATGTATGCTGAAACAAACTGTGTCACTGTCAATAAGAGTACAGGGGGACAATGACCTCTTCCTTCCTGGATGCTAATGCATTAGTACTGAGATATGCCACACAGAAGGACTTTCTGATCACAGTGACAATGTAGTGGTCAAAAGAGACATTGCTGTCAACCTGTGTACCCAGATCTCTTATAGCATTGTCTATGTTCAGGGGCCTACCATAGATGTGGTAATTAATGGGAACAGGTTTTTTTCCCAAAGGGGATGACTACATATTTTTTAACATTGAGCTTAAGGCCATTGCTCTGCCACCAGTCATTGGTCTCAGTGAGGCCTTTCTGTAGGATGCCAGCATCACATGGGTGGTTAATAATAGCTCCCAACTTGCAATTGTCTGCAAACGTTGTCAGCCAGAGTCCCTTCATGTTGGCATGGACTTCAGGTAAGTTGATACCAAACATGAGAGGACCCCGGACAGAACCCTGTGGGACTCCACTTATGACTGCTCAGCAGTCTGACTTGGAGTCAGTTACATTCACACTGGGAGTTCTATCTGTGACCCAGTTTGCAACCCACCTAGTGATATAGGGGTTGATGCCTAGCTTACTGAGTTTTTGCATGATTCCTGAGTGGGGAATGTTAGCAAAGGCTTTGGCCAGATCAAGGTAGGCTGTATGTGCCACCTTGCCTTCATCCACAGCTCAGGTGACTTACTTCAAAATGTTGACCGGGTTTATTGAGCAGACATGACATACCATTCACAAAACTATACTGTGTGGGATCCTGAGTCTGCAGATTCCCATATCCCTGTCTATTAGGTGCATGATGATGCATTCCATAGCTTTGCATAACAGACTTGTCAGGCTGTTGGGGCAGTAGTTCTCAGGGTCTGTAGTCGCACCTCCTTTATGGAGAGGGGTGACTGTAGCAGTGCACAATTGCGTAGGGACAAAGCCTGAGGTGAGGCTGTGATTGAACAGGGCACACAGGTGAGGTGCCAGGTCACTCTGTAGTTCATGTAGAACACAGCCAGGGATATTGTCAGGTCTCATAGAAGCTGTATTCCTGGCTTTGGACAGTGGTGTTTTAACATGTGCAGCAGTAATACTGGGTGCCTGGCAGTGTACTGGTATTGTGATTGGTCTTTTGGGGGGGAGATAGGGGTAATGTTTGCACTCAATATGTCAGCCAGTATATTGGCAATATTTGTTGGCTCAGTCTAGGAGGTACCATTGTCCAATAGCGCAGAGCAAATCTTGGTAGTGTCATGGAGATTTGTTGGCTGTATGAGGCCTTGTGGTTGTCTTTACTATGTGATCCAATTCTGTTTTCACAGCTAGCTTTGTAGTATTTGATGAGGGATCTCAACTTTTAACTGAGGCTGATAAGGGTTTGTTCCAGTCTTGGGGCTTCACCTTATTCAGTATCAGTTTCCTCCTTTTGTTGAACAGTTTCTTTATGGCCGGGGACCACCAGATTGGCTTCCTTTTTTTTAGAGGTGAGGGTCTTGGTTCTATTGGGTATGGTGGTATCCATGCATTTGTGTACGTGCTCATAATGCATTGTTGTTTGATTCAGCAGTCATGCAACTAGTCTCCATTTGCATGGCTGCTGTGAAGTTAGTCTCTGTTTTTAGGAGGCCAAAGTTAGCTTTGGAAAGGCTTTTCATGGTGGTTACCTGTGCAGGGGGATGGGAGGGCTGTGGAATTCCAAAGGTGATTACTTTGTGGTCAGATCTAACAAGGGAGGACTTGACTATTGGTGTATAGCAACAGTCGCCCATATTAGTAAGGACCAGGTCGATGTGATGGGCAAGTGCTTCAGTACATGAGCATCTTTCCCAGTTAATGGTGGGGTAGTTGAAGTCAACCAGTAGGAGAGTGTTAGGCTGGACAATAATACTCTCCAGGGTGTTTAGGGACATGCAGTGTGAGTCTTGGGACATGTTTGAGGACATATAGCAGGCTACAACTTGAACCACTGTCTTACCCAATGTTAGCTACACCTGCAGGATCTGTGATGCATAATGTTGAACTACCACTCTGGAAGTGTGTGCATCCTTTATGAATATGGAAATACCACCACCTTTGTAGCTTCAGTCCAAGTTCTGCAGCAAAACATTATAGGCTGATAGTGCAGGTGTGCTTCCTGCTGCCTTTAACCAGGTCTCTGTTATAGCACAGATGTCATTGTTCCCCATTTTAAGGAATACTTCCTGTGAATGCATTTTCAGATGTAGACTTCTAGGGTGCAGCAACATGACCCTCAGATTGCATGTGTTTGTAGCTGTTATAAACTTAGGTATATGTATATGTATATGTATATATATATATATATATATATATATATATATATATATATATATATATATTTATATATATATATATATATATATATATATATATATATATATATATATATATATATATATATATATATATATATAACTGTAGTTTTATTGTCCGTTTTGGGTCTGTTCCTGCTTCTTTCCAGCCCCTGCTATCAAGCACTTAACGTGCTTTAGCGATTTAGCGGAGTTGCCACTAGAGCAGCATCGGCTGCCGGTTTAACAAGGTTAAACTTTTTCTGGCTCCATAAGGTCTGTTCTTCAATTTTTCCCTTAGAACTGCTCTGTTAGGAACCTAAACAGTTTACACCTTCACTAAAAAGCACAGCACTTGTTCCTAATAGCTTTTTCTTCTCAAAAAGCTCAGCACTTGTCTTAAAAGCATATCCCTTGTCTTATAAGCATTTTCTTTGCAGGTCAAGCATTCCTATATTATACAAATCCCTCACTTGCAAAACCCCCCAGGAGTGCCCACTTCCCTGCTAAGCCCTCTACTTTTCTGTCTCATACCAACTCATAATTCTTTCTAGCATGTCGAAGGGTCAGATGCTGGCGTCCTCTCCTGCCCAGTTGGTGAATCTGGGAATTCTGAGGCAATGTTACAATTGCCTCATGTACACGGACAACCCTCTCCTCCTCCCACATAACACTAACACTTGCAGAGATGCAGCTATTTAGCCAAACTGGAGGCTGAGCTCTCTCAACTCAGGACTGGCAAGACCAGGCAGGAGGAGAAGGCAACTACACACACCACAATACAAGTCTCACATAACTCAACCACACCACTGAATCAAACACATAAACACACTAAGACATACTCGGAGGCTCTGAGTAAAAATTTACCTAAACAGCAAAGGCCTCCAAAGCAGACACCCAAGCAACTGCAAACTCAAGACACCACACAAACAACACATAAAAACAAAATCAGTGTGCAAAGCAGTCACTGCCCTTAAGGCCAAATACAACACCAAACATACTTGTCATAGGTGACTCCATAGTCAGACACACTGGCGTCCCACTCACCAGGCTGAACAAGGTGTAGGTCACGGTAAGCTGCCTATCGGGCTAGAATCCGCCACATAACACAAGCACTCAGGTCACTCCATGGCAAGTACAAGTATGACACAGTCATTGTCCATGCTGGTGTGAACGACCTGAGACGCACTCCCTGGACTACATGAAAAGAGACATAGAGGAGCTCTCTGATTATGTAGCCCAGGCAGGTATGACCCTGACCCTGAGCAGTATCCTTCCTTCACCACGAATGATGCCACAATATAGTGACAAGATGATCAGCTTTAACAATTGGCTTAATTTCTGGTGTCATTCAAAGGGGATCCAGTGTCTGTCTGCTTGGGATGACATGCTTGACAAGCCACGTTGCTTCGCAAGGGATAGCTTGCACCTGTCACCCCTGGGATTCCGGATATTGGCTAAGGCTCTTGCCACCCCCATAGTGCCTTTTTTAGGCAAGGCTCAAATTCTAAACCTACCACCCTAGAAGACAAAAACGGGAAGAAACTAAGGGTAATGCTGCTCAATGCCAGAAGTCTAAATCTCAAAATGCACGCACTTGAGGCCCTTCTCAGTATGGAGAACATCGATGTCTGTGCTGTGACTGAAACCTGGTTCAAGGCTCCTGAGAGCACCCCGGCACTATCAGGTTTTACCTCATATCATGCGTTCCGCCCCAAAACCGGACCATACCACAAAAGGAGGTGTATCCATATTCATCAAGGATACCCACACCTCCAGGTTGGTGGCTACGCACGAAGCATCGGAAACCATCCAGGTGCAATTAACCATAGACAAAACTGCTCTACAATTTGTAGCATGCTACAGGCCACCCTCTCAAACTCAGGAAACCCACACAGCCTTCCTGAAGACACTGGAGGGTATAAATGTATCACTAAACACCATCATATTGGGTGACTTCAACTACCCGAATATAGACTGGGAACATTACTCAAGCCCCAACTTTCTAGCCCAAAGGTTCCTGTAGTTCATAAATTCAAATGCCATGGAACAACTAGTCACCGTCCCCACAAGAGGAGAAAATATACTAGATCTCATCATCACAAACATGGGGACAAAATGCTCCACACTGGAAGTATATCCCTCTTTGGTGAGATCAGATCATAAACTAATCTCACTAGAAATCCACATCCGCCCCACCCCAAACAAAAAAGACCACAGTGAAGAACTTCTCTAAAGCAAACTTCACACTACTCAAGACAGGTGTGGTATCCTTCAAGGCCCCCAAGCCAATGGAAACCACAACCCAAGCTGCGGAAGCCCTTACAAATGCCTTCTATGAACACCTTCAGGACTGCATGGATCAGGCAATCCCAAATAAAACCAAGACTCTTTCCACCAGGCAACGTCCAGTCTGGTGGACCCCAGCCATAAACAAACTTTACAATAAGAGGAGAAAGCTATTACATGATAGAGCAAAATCCCAAAAGGAAGGCATCTTTGATCAGTACTAGCAAGAAACTACGATCCCTCATAAAATCATCCAAGGCCAACTTTGAGAAAAAAATTGCCATAGATTCAAAGACAATCATAAGGCCTTCTTCAGCTATGTCAGAAACCTGGGTGGAAACTCCCAGATATGCTCAGAATTAGTCCAAAATGATACAAAATCACTGAACCACAGACATTGCCAACATACTGGCAGACAGGTTCAGCAAACTTCACCCCTCTCCCCAAAGGAGAGATAACTATCCCAACTGAGTGTAGCCTCCCAGACATCTCAAATGCGCAGTGAAAGCTGCTCTCTCTAAAGCTAAAACACAGCATCAATGGGACCAGATGGTGTCCCCGGCTGTGTGCTACATGAACTCAATGAAGAACTAAACCCGCATGAGGCAGCTGTTTAATCTTAGCCTTACCACAGGATATGTGCCCAAGGAGTGGCGTCACGGCAACTGTGGTCCCACTCCACAAAGGCGGTGCCTCACGGACCCTGGTAATTACGCCCATAAGCTTAACAAGCCTGGTCTGCAAAGCTATGGAGAGGATCATAATGGAACTCATAAACAAGGACATAGGGGACTTGCAGACCTTGGACCAACCCAGTTTGGCTTTGTCAAGGGCAGATCTTGCCTTTTGAACTTGGTCGACTTCTTGAAACAGTTACCAAGGCCATTGATGAGGAAAGGCAGTCCATACAGCCTACCTTGACCTTGCAAAGCTTTCGACACAATACCCACTCGGGTATCATAGAAAAACTTACCAGCTTAAATGTAAACCCATATGTCACAAGATGGGTTGCAAACTGGCTAAAGGACAGAACCCACAGTGTTAGAGTTGCTGGAGCCATGTCAGACTCCAAGCGGTTACAAGTGGTGTCCCACAGGAATCAGTCCTTGGCCCTCTATTGTTCGGCATCTACTTCTCAGAAGTACAGGCAAACATAGGAGGACTATGGCTGACAAAGTTTGCGGATGACTGCAAACTGGGTGCCATAGTGGATAGTACATCGGACACAGACATCCTTCAGAGGGTCTCACGAAACTGATAGCTGGTGCCAGAGCCATGGCCTGAAGTTAAGCATAAAAAGTGTATAGTCATACCCTTCGGGAAAAACAAGGTAACCCCAAGCTACCATATAGGTGGCAACCCACTAAGCACAGAAGAGGTTATCAGGGACCTGGGTACTCAGGTTGACAGTGGCCTCTCATTTGACACTCACGTTGCTAAAGTGGTTCGAAAGACCTTCTACATTGCCCATCTGATCATGAAGGGATTCACATCCAGATCAAGTGAGGTCATTGTTCCCCTGTACTCTTCACTTATCAGACCAATGATCGAGTACAATGCCCCATTCGGGATGTATCTCAGCCGACACCTGCAGCAATTGGAGAGACCCCAAAAGTTCCTCACCAAAAGGATAAAGGGACTCCAAAACCTGTCATATACTACCAGACTGAAGAAACTCCAACTCTATTCAGTTGCATACCGTTTGCTCAGAGGTGACCTGTGCCTGATATACAAGGCCATGACCAACCCGGAATTAATGAACATGCTCCACCTCAAAAAATCCAAATCCACCAGAACCACTAGAGCAAGTGACTTAAACCTTAGCACGGATATCAATAGGACGTGCTGGAGGGATAGATTTATCACCCAGAGACTCCCCATGCTGTGGAATAAAATCCCGGTCCATGTGAGGCAGAGCACCTCGCTGGCTCTGTTCAAGAGAAATCTTGACCGGTGGATGGGAGATCGTAGGTTTACCCGAATCATCTCCGTGTCACTGCTGGACAGAGTCACAACAAACTAATGGGCACATTATCTCTAACATAAGGGGTGACGTAAGCCACATAACTGTGGGCTAGGCTTATAAATGCCTTAGGGCAGATAGCCTAGTATAAACCTATGAACCTATATATATATAGGTTCATAGGTTCATAGGTTCATACTAGGCTATCTGCCCGAGGCATTACAAGCCTAGCCCATAGTTTTGTGGCTTACGCCACCCCTTTAGTATGTGGAACTATACCCATTATTTTGCTGTGCCTCTGTTGAGCAGTGACACTGAGGTAATCCCTGGGGTATATCTGCGATCTCCCATCCATTGGTCAAGATTTCTCTTGAACAAGGCCAGCGGTGCTCTGCCTCACATATACCTTTTTATTCCACAGCGTAGGGAGTCTTTGGGTGATGAATCTATCCTCCAGCACGTCTATTAATAGCCGTGTCGAGGTTTAAGTCTCCCTTGTGGCACTGATGGATCTAGATTTTTTAGAGGTGAAGCATATTCATCAAATCTGGGTTTGACATGGCCTTGTATGTTAGGCAAAGGTCACCTCTGAGCAAGCGACTGAAAAGAGCTGGAGTTCTTTCAGTCGGGCAGCATAGGACAGATGTTTGAGACCCTTTATCCTTTGGTGAGGAACTTTTGTGGCCTCTCCAGCTGCTGCAAGTGTCGGGTCAGATACATTCGAATGGGGCATTGTACTCAATCATTGGTCTGATGAGTGATGAGTATAGGAGACTATGACCTCCCTTGATCTAGATGAGAATCCCTTCATGATAAGGTGGGCAATGTAGAAGGTCTTCCTAACTACTTTAGCTACATGGGTGTCGAATGACAGACTACTATCAACCTGGGTCCCCAGGTCCCTGATAACTTCTTCTGTGCTCAGTGGATTGCCACCTATTTGGTAGCTAGGGTAACCTTGTTTTTCCCAAGGGTATGACTATGCATTTTTGGCATTTAACTTTAGGCCATGGCTCTGGCACCAGTTATCCGTTCTGTGAGACCCTTCTGAAGGATATCTGTGTCAGATGTGTTTTCTACTATGGCGTCCAGTTTGCAGTCATCTGCAAACTTTGTCAGCCATAACCCTCCTGTGTTTGCTTGTACTTCAGAAAAGTAGATGCCAAACAAGAGTGGGCCCAGGACTGAGCACTGTGGTACACCACTTGTGACAGGCTTTGAGTCTGACATGGCGCCAGCAACTCTGACCCTGTGGGTTCTGTCACTCAGCCAGTTTGCAACCCATCTTGTGATGTATGGGTTAACATTTAAGCTGATGAGTTTTTCAATGATACCCGAGTGGTATTGTATCGAGGCCTTCGCCAGATCGAGGTAGGCTGTATGGACTGCCTTTCCTCATCAATGGCTTTGGTGACTGTTTGAAAAAGTCAACCAAGTTTAGAAGGCATGATCTGCCTTTGACAAAGCCAAACTGGATGGAGCCAAAGTCTGCAAATTCCCTATGTCTTTATTTATGAGGTCCATTATGATCCTCTCCATGGCTTTGCAGATAAGGCTTGTCAAGCTAATGGGCGGTAATTTCCAGGGTCGGTGGAGGCACCGCCTTTGTGAAGTGGGACCACAGTTGCAGTGCCACTCCTGGGTGCGTATCCAGAGGTAAGACTATGATTAAACAGCTGTCCTAGCTGTGGGTTTAATTCCTCATTGAGTTCGTGGAGCACACAGCCGGGGACACCATCAGGTCCCATGGATGCTGTGTTTTTGCTTTGGAGAGCAGTTCTCACTGGCGTTGGAGATGTTTGGGGCTGCAATCGCTTGGTATAGATATCTCCTTTTTGGGAGGGGAGAAGTTTGCACTGAACCTGTCAGCCAGTATGTTGGCAATGTCTGTAGGATCAGTAATCTTCACATCATTTTGAACTGGTTCTGAGCATATCTGGGAGTTTCCTGCCAGGTTTCTAACATAGCTAAAGAAGGCCTTATGATTGTCTTTTGAGTCTTTAGCTATTTTTCTCTCAAAATTTGCTTTGGATGATTTTATGAGAGCTCTTAGTTTTTACTTATAGTGATCAAGGGTGTCTTGCCTTTAAGGATTTTGCTCTATCTTGTAGTAGCTTCCTCCTTTGTTGTAGAGTTTGTTTATGGCTGGGGTCCACCAGACTGGACGCTGCTGGTACAAAGAGTCTTTGTTTTGCTTGGGATTGCCTTATCCATGCAGTCCTGCAGGTGCTGGTAGAAGGCATTTGTAAGTGATTCAGCAGCTTGAGTACTGTTTTCCTCCGCTCGGGGCCTTAAAGGAGACCACACTAGTCTTTAGAAGTGTGAAGTCGGCTTTCAGAAGTTCTTTACTGTGGTCTTTTTTATTTCAGGTGGGGTGGGATGAGGACCTCCAGCGAGATTAGTTTGTGATCTGATCTCACCAGTGAGGGGTATACTTCCGGTGTTGAACATTGTGCTCCCATGTTCGTGATGATGAGATCAAGTATGTTTTCTCCTCTTGTGGGGATGGTGACTAGTTGTTCCATGGCATTTGAGTTTATGAATTCCAGGAACTTTTGGGCTAGGGTGTTTGGGCTTGAGTAGTGTTCCCAGTCTATATTAGGGTAATTGAAGTCACCTAGTATGATGGTGTTTGGTGATACATTTATCCCCTCTAGTGTTTTCAGGAAGGCCATGTGAGGTTCCTGAGTTTGTGAGGGTGGCCTGTAACATGCTACAATTTGCAGAGCAGTCTTGCCTATGGTTAATTGTATATATATACACCCTCTTTGGTGAACTTCTTCAGTTCTGAAGAAGTTCACCAAAGAAGGTATATGAAAGCACTCAAAAGTGATTTTTACAGTGGTTTTATATCCTGAACATTCATCCATTAAAGGATTTTACATTTTTATCCAGCAGTCTTTGGAAGGTTTTTGCTCTGGTTCTATATATATATATATATATATATATATATATATATATGTGCATTTATTCACCTTTCTATATATATGTGTGTGTATGCATATATATACATTTAGATGTATATCTCACTATATATATATATATATATATATATATATATATATATATATATATATATATATATTATGTATAGATTTGCCCACATATATGCATCTTCATACATATATACATGTATATATAGAGAACCTGACTGATTCTACAGACTCCTTCCCCTACTGTTGAATGACTGTACTAACTGATATGTTTGGAAAATCATCACTGTTCTATAGAGCTCAGATGGTGTAATGGTACATTGCTTTGATTGTAGTTTACAGTGCCCTGGATTCTAGACTTGGCAGGACTTATTATTTTGTTGCAAGGCAGAGCAGTTGCTGCTGGGAAGGGAGGGATAAGGGCAATATTTAAAAGAGTTCCCTAGTTTGGGCCCATTGACCCCCATTTTGACAGCCTTTGGACAGATTTGTTGTTGTAAGAGGTTCAGAGTATGGACATGATGTCCGACTGCACTCTCTCTCTCTCTCTCTATATATATATATATATATATATATATATATATATATATATAGTTTTAGGTACATACAGAGATATATATATATATTTATATATATATATATATATATATATATATATATATATATATATATATGTATATGTATTTATTTACTTTTCATAGGTTGATAGGTTCATAGATTAATACTAAGCTAACTGCCCTTGCGAGCCATTTTAAGCCTAGCCAATTATCCCTTGTGAGACTCAAACCCTGCACTTTGTGTTTGTAAGGCAAACACCTTAACCATTAAGCCACCCTCCCAACAATATGTATACACATGTATATATATATATATATATATATATATATATATGTGTGTGTGTGTGTATGTGTGTGTGTGTGTGTGTGTGTGTGTGTGTGTGTGTGTGTGTGTGTGTGTGTGTGTGTGTGTGTGTGTGTGTGTGTGTATCTCCATACACATATATATGTACAAAATGTGACTAATTTTAACAAACCTTTTCCCTTCAGAAATGATTTTACTGAATGATATGTTTGAAAAAACATCAGACATATCTACAGCTCCGATGGTTTAGTGGTAAATTGCTGTGGTTATGGTGTGCAGGGTCCTGTGTTCAAGACGTGGAAGTGATGATTGTTTTGTTGCTGGGAAGAACAAGGGCTGATGGTTACAGTGTGATTAATGCTCTTTTAAGCAGTTGTAAGCGGGTTTCTGCGGGTTTGCATGGAGGTAAGCTATGCTAACTTCCGGTTAACTATGCTTACATATAGTTATCCTTAAAAGTGCTTAATCTGTGTAGGCATCACTTAGCACCATGCAAACAGGTGTAGTCCTGCTTACTACTGCTTACTCCTGCTTACCTTCATGCTAATTTCTTTAACAGAAAAGAAAAAAGGGGTAATAGGAAAGTGGTGAAAAAGGCGGCATGAAGAGGGAAAAACAATATGAAAGATAGCTAGGAATGCTCAGGATGGGTGTAGGGAATTTCCATAGCTGTCCATTCCTTCTGCAGCAACAGCTGTGCATATATACTGAATTTGGAGGTAAATTTGGTCACTCAAACCCCTGAGAGAGGGGTGAGGACAACAATAATGTGTTGTGAAGCCAATTAGACCAGATTATATGTGTCCAGTGGACGTGTACGAAATCGACAGCTTTGTATGGGGCGGCATTTTTATTTTGGGAACAGATTGCCCCCATTTTTTTAAGGTGAGAGTGGGATGTTGGGGAAAGATAGTAGGTATATTTGGAGAGGTAGGTTGGGTAGGAAGACAGACAAGACAGTATACATGGCCAGTGTTTGACATATGTGGGGGCTAAACACCTTGGACAGGGAGGGTTGTTTGGTAATCGGAAGCCCACGAGCCCCCAAATGGATACAGTGGGAACTGGGGTCATGGGCAGTCACCACTGCACCTTCACGGCCCCAAAGGTGGCTGCACTGGGGGCTGAGCAGGAGGGGCAGGCTAACCCTCTAAATGTGCCATGCAGCCCTCAAGCTGATGTAGCAGATTTCCCAATTCTTTGTGGAGCTCCCTATGCACCAGACCATGGACCTGGCATTGGATGACAGGATCCTGTCCACACCTGCACCCGAGGGGGGTGAGCCCCATCCCCTCAGGTGTTTCCACCCAAAGATGGCGCAGGACCATTGGACAAGGAGGTCCCGGCGTGAGTCCCAGACATACTGGGGCCTGGTGCCATGGCCAGATGAGGCAGGATCAGCCTTCCCAGGCATGCTATGGTGTTGCAGTTTTAAAACATGTTGGTTAGTCATGCAAAACACATTCCATGATTAGTTATAACAGCATGCATGAGTATTCCCATTAAACCAAAACAACAGATTTGGAACATTTGCATAGCAAACAGAACACATGCATATATGTAACCACAGTGGGCATTACACCGGCATACAGGTTACATTGATTGCAACAGGCCACCAATGATAGTATTTGCACAGGGAACATTAATTGGAAAAGATTCCAATATTTGTAGAGCAATAGGACACATGTCCTAATGGTAGGTTTTGTGAAAAACATACCCATTTATTTATGTGTTTAGATTACTGATGAAGATAAGGTTGGGGACAGAGAGAGAGATGTCAATTAACAAATGTACATTCTTGCAGTGAGCACAGCTTTAATAATCATTGCTCTAATCATTAGTCTACAAGTATTATTACAATAACCTATGGCCTTGGGTTGGGCAGTGGTATATTTGTACACAGTGTATAATTACAACATTCTTATAGCTACTTTATACCTTTTCTTACCTGGCAGACCTGTGGAGGCAATTTCTGTTAACACTACCTGACTGCTTCTACCCATATTCACATAGTCAGGGTTACATATGTGCACTCATAGTGTGTGTGTGTGTGTGTGTGTGTGTGTGTGTGTGTGTGTGTGTGTGTGTGTGTGTGTGTGTGTGTGTGTGTGCTACTACCATACTCTGCCTTGATTTCTATCGGTCATCCTGGTTGTTGGCGGCAGAGACCAGTAGCTGTGACAGCATGACACTTGAACATTTCTTGGGGGAGACTAGTCAGTGTATGTACTTATCTTGCTGTCATTTGCAGCCTTGGGGTTGGACTGTGGGAGTTGGACACATTATAACTACAGCCTTCTTATAGCTATTTTATACCATTTCTTACCTGGCAGACCTGTGGACGAAATTTCTTTTAACACTACCTGACTGTTTCTACACATGTTCACAAAATCCTAGGTGAAATTATGCATACATCTTACTACCACTCCTGGGATTCAAACCGTGTCTGTTTGTCCATAAAATACAGCAAAAGTTTTTGTGTTTTATCAGAACAAGCTATTGAGAAACTACTCTTTCTTCCTTGAATGTTTTCTGTCTAGTACTCTCTTGGTTGTACAATCTGACCTTGCAATTACGACATTCTTATACATACATTCCTATACATACATTTTGACATAGCACAGTGTGGAAAACAGTGGTTAAAACAACATTACTATTCAGATATCAGATCTTGGTGCATGAAACATTTCATATTAGTTAATCATGTGCCTTACAAATGCACTAACTTTGTCAGATGAGACTTGATTGTTTAATGCTTTCAGAGCTATAGTTGCTGTGCACAACCTGTACACATTCAAATTCATACATTACCAAAATAAACGCAACCAGTCCATGGTTCTGAATTTTATTGACAGGAAGTTACAGTTTTATTTATATATAACCTATATGTAATATTGTCTGGTTTATTCACTACAAACCATACCCATTTTTAATACTGCACGGTGACATTCTACTCATTTATATTTATTTGGTATGAATACTACAAGCTAGATTGTTACTCACCAGCCTCACGATGCAGCCTTAGCAGCCTCCCTGCATGGGCTTCCTGGTTCACAGCCCACTCAAATGGAGCTGTTAAGAAGATAGAGAAACATTTATGCATACCTATCCATCACATACACAGGCTGGACTTTGGTAAACAGTTATTGATATTAATACTTACACATGCTTGGGACATCTCTCTGCCATGCATTTTGGAACCACTGGACCAAGAGCTCCCTCTTCCTCCGCTTCAACTTGGCAAAGTGGTGCTGGACCTGCGCACCAGTCCAAGGGATGCCAGTGGTACTGGTGAGATTGCGGGCAAGACTTTCCCAGACCTCCGTTTTGTATTGGGAGCCTTGGTACTGGTCCTGCAGCAGTCTCATATCATGTTTTTTACAAGGTGTCTGACCATGACCCAGGACTCCTGTATGCCCCAGCACTGCACCCAAAAGTGCACACCCTTTCCAACGCCATTCATAGTGCCTACAGTGGGGAGCTATAACCAGTTATGAGCTGTATTCTCACCTGTGAGGTTTAAATATGGCTGATTTCCTGCCCTTTGCTGTGATTAGACGGTTTTGAATATGCTAAGCTAAGCTAAGCACTGGTCAAATAGATAGGTAGAAGCTAAGCACTGCTTATCAGTGCACAAATCCGCTTAGCTACACTAATTCATGCTTAGAATTTACATTTAAGCAATGCTTATACTGGCTAAGCATAGCTGAGCACAAGTTAGCATTGTTCAGCTTTCCTTTTACAGACCATCAGCAATCTGGGGTTGATTCCTCATAAATGACATATTATGATATGTATGTCTACCTTCCATAACATCCCCCTGTGTGCTTTCATTACAATACATTCTTTTGTGGCTAAGCTGCACTGGGACACTTGTGTTTCTATGGGGGTTTCACATCTGTACTACACTGACACCTCACATTTGGACTTGCTACACTGCACTGGTTAACAAATATATATATTATTCACTACTTACTGATAACAAAATATATTTTTGTGCTTTTTTAACAGATAAAAATGAATGGACTAAATGGGGGTTCGAACCACAAATGCCTGCTTGTTAAGCAAAGGCTGTAATCACTATGTTTTTCACTTTATACTGTTTTGGCCATATATTTGTATTTAGCTCACTGGGATGTGTAAGCTTGGCTGAGCATATGCGCACTCCCGCTCAGCTATGCTTAAACTTTTTAATGCGGACAGGAAAAAAATACATATGTGGTTTATTTTTATTTATTGTAGGGGTTTGCAAATTGCTTTCTGCACCATATCTGTGTATTGCTCTTACAAACTTAGAAAGTTGATAGAATAAATAGGTTTTGCATTAGCTTAATGTTTTGGTCCCATGGAGTCAGGGAGGTACATGTTTTAGGAGGAACACACCAAATTATATGAGTCAACGGTACTTACGTATTATCGCAACCAGATTATTGTGATAATACCACTTGCTTCCCGGTGTGTGAATGTAACCAGAAATGTATGCAGAATTACAGTGGCAATGTTAACTTTATGAAAAGACATTGTTTAGGCAGGAAGAACAGCGTACAGTTTAAAAAATGACTGTTTGAAGTTATGCCATTTCCCGACATCATGTCACTCATAATGCACCCGCGACTGAACAATCCACAAGTATGCAGCCCTAAAGCATCCAGAAAACATCCACAAGTATGCTGTCCAAAACATCCAGAAAACATTCACAAATATGCTGCTCAAAACATCCAGAAAACTTCCACAAGTATGCTGTCCAAAACATTCCAACAGTAACTACTATCCATCTGAAAACAAAAAATCATCCGGTACTGTCAGATACTCCATACATGTTTATCTTAGTACCACCTAACACCACATGTAATATTAAGTTAGCTTCTGTTGTATAAGTACTTTATCTATTTGTTATTGTCTTTAACTTAAATTCTTTTCAAATGTTTGTAAAATAAAGCCAATAATTTACCCCCAAAATTTGCTGCTCTTGATGTCTTATTCTCTGAAAAATGTATTGTCAGCTTTGGAATAATCCTTCTTGCAGTACGGCAGTAGTTCAACCAAACATTTCCCAGTTGTTCTCATTTCATTTCCAGCAGTATGACAGCAGTGTAACCAATTTTGAAGTACGCAAACAGGATTCACATTTCCACGTTAATTTTGCTTATGAATTTGGGAAAAAAATAGGTTGTATCCATAGAAAACATCAAATTCAACCTTAACTTTACTCCCACAATCCGTTTTTGGGCTGGCAAGTATATTACCACAACCGCCAAAATCTGGTTGCGATAATACGTAAGTACCGAGTCAACTATCTGTACACATGTCAAAGATAGTTGTGATGTAAGCTCCATGGACATACCTCTCAACTGTACAGATTTTTGCGGAATGTCCAGATTTTGCTTAAGTAATGACGGACATTTGAGTTTAAGACTCCACATCCTTCAGAAAATTCATGCTAATGCAAAACCTATTCGTCTATCTTGTAAGGGCAATATTTAAAATCTGTTCCTATTTGTCCCCACATCATTTTAGGCTTTGTCCAGATTTTTTGCTCTAAGAGGTTGAGAGGTATGGGCACTACACAAAAAAAAAGAGACACATATGACATTCATACATATATATAAAACCCAAAGCTCTGGCAAGTCATCTTATTCTGTTAGCATTCAAGTAAATGAAGTATCCCACAGTATTACGCACATGCCACCTATTCTAAAGATATAAAGGAGAACAAGTTAAGGTATATTTAGTCTCGGGGCTGTGTAAATGAGCACTGGCTGTATGAAAGCTTGGCACAGACAAGAAGTAATCTCAACAGCACACATAAAGGAGCATTGCAGTGCAGCATTCAGTAGACACCTTCTTTGTTAATTGCCTGTCAAACACCTCAGCATCTAGAGCAGCCCAGAGTACCCAGCCAATGAGAGGAAGATGGATCAGTTGCTTTACATTCTTCAAAGATATGCATTTATTGCCGCTGCATGCTAGAATCAGTGCTGTGAAATGCCCTTCTGTAGTAGTCAGTCCCACGTCTGTTGCCATCGTTATTGTGAAGATTGTTAAATTATTTATCAGGTCTCCAAAGGAGTTTTCCAGCATGCCAACCACGGATTCCCTCGAAAGTAACCAAAAAAAAAGGTCCACCCTACAGAAAGTGACCTGAGGATGACAAACTCTCATTTACAGTTTCAAGAGATAACTGTTTTGTTAAGCGATACAAGTTGTTTACAGAATGTTTATAGCCAGCAGGACAGGGACTGCTGATATAAAAGTTTGTATGCTTATAAATTTTTTGTTTGTGTTCTGTAGTGCTGGGATTGGTGGCCTTCAAAATACAGGTTACATTAGTTTGTAAACCTTACAGTAATGATAATGAACTTGCATCTCAGATGGAAAAGTAAAAAACAGCTCTAAAGAAAAACACATTTGAACTTAACTTTTTATTATTTTATTTAAATTAGTATAGTCATGCGGACCTCCCATCTGTCCCCGATTTTGCCATGAACATGTCACATTTTTATGGTAAATCACTGAAGATAGCAGTCAAGTCAATAATGGCAGACATTAGGATTTCATACTTTTTAGTTGCTTTATCACTTGCTAACTGGTGATTAACTTTCTAAATGAATTAGAGTACATTTCTCAAAGAATTTGGAGCACCCCCATGGACACCAACATTTGTCTACGGACACGTTTGCTGCTTTTGTATAGCCATACAGCAACTCTGGAGTGCAGGGGGCATGTATATTGTAAGAGCACTGCTCTTGGACACGCCCCTTGCTCTCGTACACAGACCCGTGTCCATGTATGAATACAGCAGCGCGCCTTCATGTATATGCAAGGCGCGCTGCTGTTCTATACGGACACAGGATACTCCAAGTAAAAATAACTCTATTCTTACATGGAGCATTGCTGAATCCTGGGGATTAACTTTTAGCCTTGAAGAAATGGTGCCTTGGCTTTTTATTGCGCTATAATCATGTTGTCTCCATCAAGACATAAGAGAACAAAATATAGTCCTCAGATATAGACTTCTAAAGACAAACTGAAACATTTATTTCCAAAGGAAATTTTTTCATTGTATTCAGTGTTTTCTTATTTTACTTGTTCCCACTTAAAACCTGTTATTAGATTAAGCCAAGGGTCTTAATTCAGACATTCATGCATGGAAAAGTAAGAGAAAATACATATCTGCTCTATATATATTATGATCTGTGCAATTTTTCTTCCCATCCCCCACTTCAACAACCCATGATTACAACCTGTTAACTTAAACATGCTTTTGCCTAGCTTTTTTTTCTCTTTTTGTAATGTAATGCCTACATTTTTTTATTAAAAAAGAAGAAAGAAATAAAGAAGAGGCATCTGTTTACTTTAGTATTTTCATCACATACAAGAATGACTAAAAAGGCTTTGCTGTACAACATACAACTTATATCATAAAAAAGTTTCTTAGAAATACTGTTAAATACAGAAATTGTTTTACTTACAGTTACCTTTTTTCTTCATCTTCCCTTCTCCTCAGTGTTCTTCCAAACATTAATGACATGAAGTGAGGCAAATGCCTTTCAGTTCCCCAAAAGTTTAACAAAGTCAACAAAACAGACTAGAGACTAACTGTGAGTTCAGATCTTACTTGTAATTGCCTCTGTCCATGAGAACTGTGAGTCCCTACTAGGGAACATTACTAAGCCAATGTACATAAGATATATTACCACTTTGTTTTTATATATTCTAATTGTTTTCTAACTTCTTGTGTAACCTTTGTATGTCTGTCCATGAGAACTATGAGTCCTTACTAGGGAACACTTCTAAACCAATATACATAAGGTAAATTACCACTTTTTTATGTATTCTAATTGTTTTCTAACTTCTTGTGTAACCTTTTGTATGTTTGACTATGTGGAGCTTTTCTCCCCGGGCCTCCGCTGAAAATGGACATGTATCCAGTCGGATTATCCTGGTTCATAGTTCATAGGTTCATAGGTAGGTACTTGTCTATCAGCCCAAGGGCCTACGTAAGCCTAGCCAACAAGGTTCCCTGGCTTACGCCACCCAAGAAAGTTATTTTTCTGTACCACTGTCATGCAAAGACACAGAAGTGATCCCTGGGGTGTATTTCCTATTTCCCATCCACTCATCAAGATTTTTCTTGAAGAGTGCTAATGAAGAACTTTGCTTGACATAGATGGGTAGCTTGTTCCAGAGTATGGGAAGTCTCTGGGACAGGAATCTATCCCTCCATCATGTTCTGTTTATTGTGGTGACAAGGTTTAGGTTACTAGAGCGTGCAGCTCAGAGGGATTGGGATTTCTTTAGGTGTAGCATGTCCAACAGCTCTGGGTTTGACATAGCTATATATGTTAGGCAAAGATCACCTCGGAGTAGGCGATATGCTACGGAGTAAAGCTGGAGTTTTTTGAGGTGGTCAGTGTAGGGCATTTGTTTGAGGCCAGTAATCCTCTTTGTGAGGTACTTCTGTGGCCTTTCCAGCTGCTGCAGATGTCTTGTGAGGTACATTCCAAAAGGGGCTTTGTACTCTATAATGGGTCTAATAAGTGTCGAGTAGAGGGGAACAATGACCTCTTTTTTCCTGGATGAGAACCCTTTTATGATAAGGTGTGCCACGTAGAAGGACTTCCTGACTACTGTAGCGATGTGACTATCAAAGGAGAGACTACTGTCCACCTGGGTCCCAAGGTCTCTTATCACACATTCGGTGTTACGTAGATTGCTGCCTATGTGGTAGTTCATGGTTAAAGGGTTTTTACCAAAGGGGATGACACTGCACCTTTTGGCATTGAGCTTGAGGCCATGGCTTTGACAGCAGGCATCTGTCTCAGCGAGGCCCTTCTGTAGGATATCCACATCATTTGGGGACTTGACTATGGCTCCTAGTTTGCAGTCATCTATGAACTTCATCAGCCAGAGGCCTTCTGTGTTAGCCTGTACTTCAGAGAAGTAGATACCAAACAGGAGAGGTCCCAGGACAGAACCCTGTGTTACTCCACTTGTCACTGCTTTGAGGTCAGATTTGGAGTCTGCAACGTTTACAGTGTGGGTTCTGTCAGTGAGCCAGTTGGCAACCCATCTTGTAATGTAGGGATTTATACCTAGTTTAGTGAGTTTAGCTATAATTCCAGAATGGGGGATGGTGTCAAAAGCCTTGGTGAGGTCAAGATAGGCTGTGTGAACCACCTTACCCTCACCTATGGCTTTGGTGACTGCCTCAAAGAAGTCGATCAGGTTCAGGAGGCATGATCTGCCTCAACAAACAAATGTAAAATAAATAAAATAAATAAAATTCCACTCTTTGTACTTCTTCTTTTTATACAGCCTTATTTCACATATGTGATTGTTGATTTGCAGTCTCACATTTATTGACCAATTTCTATGTTGTTAGTCTTCTTCCTGTTCATCTCCATCTCCCAACTCCATACTCTGGTTCAATTCTAAGGTGCTCCTAATTCTTCCAGTCAACTCTTGTGCTTTTCTCTGTCTCTCAAGCATTTTCCTTTGAAACAGTGGAAAAGGTTTCACTGGCAAAGTATCTCTGTGTGCTTTATTATCAGAAGAATGAGAAGCAGCGTTCCCTTCTGCTTGATAGCTCACTTTTTCTTGGAAAAAACTTTTGCATTTCCTCCTTAGCCTGTTCTGCATCAAAAATGAATTTGATCCTCCAGGAAAAAAAATATTCTGAAGGCTGCTGGATACAGCATCTTAAATTTCATACCTGCCTCTTGACATTCCCTGATTGCCAAAATAAAATTGTTTCTCTTCTACCTGGCATACAGTGAATACTCATTTTCCACAAATACTCTACTGTCTCCAACTTTTAACATTGCCCTTTTGCTGCAGTTTTGACAAGATCAACTTTTTCTGCTGGTAGGTTTGCATCATTACTAATATAGGTCTTGGCTGCTTTCCCATGACCTGATTTGGATCACACAGTGTGTCCTTTCAATTAACAGTTTCTGCTGAGGAATACCAATCCAATTGCTTAATTGTGCCTTCATAAATTTAATAAAGTCTGTTTTTTCTAACTTCTCTAGTACAGTAGAAAATCTGTTTTTTTCTACATGCTCTCTTCTCTAATTCTACCATTTTTTGAAACATCTCTTCTTGACAGTCTCATACTCAGCCAGCCTTTTCTTCATTTTGACCTCTGAGTTTTGCAGTTTTATCAATTCACATGAATATCTGTTTAAAGCTCCTTCCATTTTTTACAGCCTTTTGTTATTTGAGTTGATGTACTCCTTCAGTGTTTTGTTCATTTTAATTAGCTCTGAGCACATTTAACTTACCTTTTCATCTAGATTACTAAGCCATGTCTTGTACCAAAGGTGAAGCTTGAACTACTTTTTACTTAACAGCCGCAGGATTTTTCCCAGTTGGTGTTTTGTCTTCACCATTTGTAGTTAATTTTCTTTCAGGCTCTCTAAGTTTCTTCTTTGCTGGCATCCAGGCAGTGTACTTACTAGCTAGTAACTGACTTTACTAAAATTGATAGAGTTCCTGGCCTTCGTCTTTCAGTTTATTTTTCACAGTGGGAGACAAGGAGTTAAGCTGTTCATCAGTGTGCAGCCATCTTGGAAAGTCCAAACAGCACAAATCTTATACTGCAGTTAAAGTGAAACCCCAAGTACATACAATTTCCTTTTCAGAAAAAAAAGCAAAGCAGCAGAATACAATATTCAAGCATGGATAGAAAAAAGCAGAGGGAGGAAATAAAACCCAAAAGTGTTTCTTACCTGAGCTCCCAAGATGAAGAGATGCAGAGTAAGGAGCAGTCTTCTAAGATATCCTTCTCTTTCTATGACACTACAAAACTGAAAGGGTCCTGTCTGTGGGTCTGAAAGGCAGTCTCTGTACTGCCTGGTGAATGGCCCATGACACCTACACACAGGCAAAAGAAAAGACTGTGAGCTTTGATAGGCTGCCAGAGAAAGGGTTAGAAGGGCACTACTACCCAAATGCTAGTAAGGCAGTGTGTTGGTTAAACATTTAAAGCTACACGTCCACAATCAATATGAAGTGAAAAAGCACACCAAAAACTAAGCACTCTCCAGAGGACAAAACCCTAACAATCTAGCATTGCAGGATGTAATATTATCACTACTCTCCTACTACCTGCACTCCTTTACTCAGAACCAATATGACAAACACAACTACACAAACTCAAGCAGTACTACAACAAGGTTGCAAAATTTGCAGCCACCCTCCCCCATAGATCACATTACTGTTTGGCTCTCAGACACATTCAGTGGCTTGAACTACCACACAACTGCATATACTACCAACTCCCTATTATCCACACTCTAATAAACCAAATGACTGTCCAACTTTAGCCAGCCTTGTACAACCATACAACCCACCCAGAAGCTTGTCCTCTTCTGACAAAGACCTCAAACATATATCAAAACCTAATAACTCTTAGTCTGTTTCTTTTACTTCATCAAGTATCTAAAAACTGGAACTCCATCCTCCAAACAGTAATATAGGCCTACTCACTAAAGTCATTCAAACTGCAGCTAAAGTCCCATTTACTAAACCAGATTACCACATCACTTCTCTTCAACCTCATCACTGCTCAACTCCATTCATATCTTCATCCTACCTGAACTGTACATCACTCTCTTCCTCCTTTTGTTATGCTCCTTCACCCTCAACTACCCATCTTCTATTTCTCAAATTTAGCTCTCTCACCACTATACTTCTTGTAAAACAAATTTCTTTCTGTTGAAAACAGCAACAATATGGCTATTGCTCACCCGGTCAGGATAAAACAGATGAACAGTTGTGGGTTCAGTTCAAGCAGCTTTATTATATACAAACACATCAGGATTAAGGCATAGTAACTTAAACTTAAATAAACTTATAAACAGACTGACTACTGCACTCTGGCTGTTCTCTCAAAATGGCACCGCTGCCTACACGTGCTCACTATTTATATGCACGTGCCTACACATGGAAATCTTCTTAAAGTTACAACACATGCTCTGTTCTACATCCTCTCTCTTTGAAAAATAGGTCATACACTAAAAATACAGAATTCATTGACTTGCAGTTGTACAGAAGTGATCATTTAACATGCAATTATACAGAACTAATTCTTTGACATCCAGTCATACAAAAGTAAACACAGATAAAACAATAATGTCCAGGTTGCTGTGTATTTTACACTAGGTCTAGAAATACGACCTGATCATGTAACACATAAAATGGAAATGGATCTAGCAACAGGGACTGTCTTTGAGGAATGTTCAACTTTAGGGACATTTGGGACATCATCAGGAACGGGAATAGGTACTTAGACATGTTCTTCAACAAGAACATTGTCTGGGTTGCTCTGAGATCGATAGTCTGTATCACAGGTAGTCTGTATCACAGGTACGATGCTGTGATATCGATTCAGACACCAGAAGAAGATGCCTGCACCTTCTCCTGTATTCTATATCCTCTTAAAACAAAGAGTTAGAAGGTCACACTGAAAAAACAATCAGAAAAAAACTAAATGAAAACTCCAGCCAAGCTAGAACTTCCAATGAATGACCTCCCAAACCTCCTGTAACAGAGGGACATGGGATATATGCAAATGACCCTTATGAACATCAGGTGTTTCAGCTATATGGCGATTCTGATTGCCCATGACTTTTAAATTTGAAGTCATTTTAATGGACAATAACAGGCCAATAAAGCCAAATCCCACTAGCTATGGATATGCGATTCCCCTAAGTAGGATCTCAGCTCAGCACATATACCTCTCACTTGACAAATTCGATCAAAGCCTTTCGCCGTTTGAATCCTCACTGTCTCTCTTTCTTTCAGTGGACAAAGTAATCTGCTCATTTTATCAAAGCTGGACTGCTGAAAGGAATGCTTCTTAAATAGTTAGGCTTTGATTGTTCTGTTGTTTTTAGCATTAGGCACCAACAAACTAGAACTGATAGGCAAGGTTGTTCTGGTTTGCCTAGATAGAAGTCTCTGAGGAGGCAAACCAAGTAGGTTTTCAGGGGATATATTTCTGAGATTAAGTAAATTCAAGAAGATATCAGTACTGTCACACTTTGACCTCTCTAGTTATTGCTTTGCACTCTGTACTGCATGTTCAGCCAGACCGTTTGACTGTGGGTATTCCGGACTGCTAGTAATATGGATAAAGTCCCACTCTTTTGCAAATTTCTGAAATAATTGAATGGTAAACTGGGTACTGTTGTCAGAAATAAATGTGTGGACTACCATGGACTGAGAAATGATGTTTCAACTTAGTAATAACAGCACTGGGCATTAGGTTAGATATAAAATCGATCTCAAATCAGTTTGAATACTACGTAATGCTAATTGTTCACGGAAATCTGTCAGTGGCTACTGTTGACCAAGGTAGTTCAGGAATCTGGCATAGCTAAAGCGGCTCTTTTTGCAAATGCGGTTTAGTACTATTGCATACTGAACAAGGTGAAAACACTTTATCAATGGCTTTTGACAGAGAAGGCCAAAATACTAGTCCTATCACCTTCTTTTGGTAGCCTCAAAACCTGGGTGGCCACAAAGCAAAATCTGAATATATTCACGTTGTAAGGAAGTAGGAACAATAACTTTAGGACCTTTGAAAATGATACCATCTTGCATCAGCATCTCATCTCTGTAAGGAAAATAAGGTTACACTTCTGGCAGTACACAAGATTGCTTTGATGGCCATCCAACATTGATGAAGTGGTTGAGCTTCTGCAAAACTGGATCAGTCTTTGCATCATCTCTCAGCTCATCAAGTCTCATAGTAGAAAAGTTACACACTCCCATGATATCAAAGCCAAAAAGTCTCTGCATCAAGCTGTTCTGTGGTATTTCTGGGTGATCTGGATAAGGTATCAGCCAGATAAAGAAGTTTTCCTTTTATATAGACCATTTTGAAATTGTATTTTTGTAATCTGAGCATCATTCTTTGAAGTCTTTCTAGAGTTGTATGCATAGGCTACTTCAAAATAGTGACTAGAGGTTGATGATCATTTTCAATCTGGATAGCTTGACCATAAATATAATCATGAAACTTTGAACATGCTTACACAATTGCCAAAAGTTCCTTCTTAATTTGAGCATACTGCATTTCAGGTTGAGTAAGAGTTCTAGATGCATAAGTAACTAGTCTGCCCTCTTGAAGAATAACTGCACCAAGACCAAACTTTGAAGCATCACAGGAAAGAATTACTGGTTTGTGGACATCATAGTATCTCAATGTAGGTGGAGTGGTCATTTCTGTTTGAGGTTATTAAATGCTCTCTGGTGCTGTTCCAACCATGACCAGGCAACATTTTTGCATGTCAGCTCTCTTAAAGGCACTGATAACTCACTAAAGTCAGGTATAAACTTGCCCAAATAGTTAACCATACCAAGGAAATGCTGTAAGGCTTAGATATTGTCTGGAGCTGGATTCTCAAGAATGGCTGCTTGGAAAGGTCTGGTTGTAAGCCTGTACTAGTAAATAAATTACCTACATAGGTAACTTTTGATAGCCTGAATTTACATTTCAGAGGACTGAGCTTCAAGTTCACTTCACATGCTCTGTTCAGAACTTTCCTGAGGTTTCTGTCATGTTCTGCTTCTCCATTAACTCCAACTAGTAAATCATCCACTATTATAGCACAAGGATAACCCAAGTAAATTTTCTCCATTGCACGCTGAAAGACTTCACTGGCAGAATTTATTCCAAAATACATTCTGAGAAATCTGTATCTACAGAATGGAGTACTGAATGTAGTCATTAGTGAAGATTTTCAATCAAGCATTACTTGCCAACAATAACTCTTTGCATCCAAAACAGGAAAAAACAGTGGGGTTTGGCATGAGGGTGGCAACCTCCTTGACTCTATGCATAGGATTACGGGGTCTCTTTAATGCTTTATTCAAGTTTCTTGGGTCAATGCATATTCTGATTTCATCTGAGCTTTTCTTATGAGCAACTACCATGGAAGACACCAACTCAGTTGGTTCTGTGACTGAACAAATCACACCTTGCTGCTCCATCTTATCTAACTGGATATTGACTTTGTCCTACATAGCTATCAGAACTTTTGTTGCCGGTCTGACCACTGGACTGATCTCTGTGTCTATCTGCATGGAGTACACAACTGGAAGTTTGCCTAGCTTTTCACTGAAAACAACAGCATACTCTGAGAAAATAGCATTGGTGAAGATGGAACTAGGAAATGTGCTTACATGATAGACTTCTTTGGTAAAAGAAAGCAGTTTCATTCTTAAACTGTCTCTGAGACTTAATAATGACTGCACAGGTCTTCTGAATACATAGAATTGCAAGCTGTAATTGTTCCCAGACAAATAACATAAAAGCACTACTGACCCTTTGGTTTGAATCTCTTCACCTCCATAATACTCTTATCACTTGCAAGCATACTTGTCTGCCTTTCTGTAAGCTCACGGATTTGACAAATATCTATAGCTTTGCTCAACATTAAATCACTGTCACAAAGCAAAATCTTTCTCACTGCAGCATTATTAACACCACACATAAGCCTGTCATTTATCAGCTCATCTTTCAAATCACCAAACCTTTATTTCTCAAGTCAGTGATATAAGCTGCAAAAGCTTCTCCTGGCTTTTGGTCTCTTGTATAAAATAGGTGCCTCTCCAGTGTAACATTTGTCTGGGGATTACACATTTTTTCTAAATTTACATTTCAAGCACTCAGGGTCCTCTCTTGATTCAGCCGGTAAACAATTTGTCAGTTTTCCCCCTTTCCTGCATATACTGCTGGTGCATACACAGATGAACACTCTCTTTCAATGGCTTCTGACGCCACTAAGTTAAGCAAAATAAATGCCCTTGTACATGCATCTTTGTCAGAAAAAGCTGTCTGTATGAAAATTCCTGCTCAAATACTCTCCAATTCTCTGCAATATTATGATCAAACACAAGTGGACTGGGTCTGCAAAATGCCTCTGCCATATCAACACACGGTAGTGAAGGTGCTTGAAATTATGTACAAACATACACACAGATATATATGCCAGAAATTTATGCCAGAACATGTAACTCTGCACAAAAGCACAACAGACTCTTTGAAACAACTGCACCTTGCTAAATAAGTCTCTGTAGCACAAGAACACTTTAAAATCACTGTACTTTGTGAAATCACCTTTTATCAATGTAAGAAACACTTTGAAATGACTACTTTGCAAATGAACTGTACACAGCACAAGCAACTCAAAGTAAGAAACACTTCAAAATGACTGCACTTTGCAAATGAACTGTATACAGCACAAGATACTATTCATGTTCATTACACTTTTCTTGTGCTTGTTTTACTTTAAACATACTCATTTTGCAAATCAGCGATAACTCTGAACCCCATATAAGTATTTCTGATAATTTTATTAAATATTGTGGTTTCAAACACTTCACTTAATCAACAATGTGTTTTGTGCCTTTCATTTGATTAATAATACATTTTGTGCTACTCGCTTGATTAATAATGTGTTTTGTGCTTTACAAATGCTTTATATCATTTTCTTTGCAAAATAAATCATTTGTGTGAGTTTTCGTTACCTGAAGTTCATTTCTGGCCTTTTTTTAGTCGTTTGAGCAATGTATCACCCAATCTGTTCAATATACCTTCATCGTCAACTCTGCACCTCACAGCTGCAAGAAGTTGTACTCTCTATCCCAATTCTGGCACCATGTCGCTCGTCCAGTCAGGATAAAACAGATGAACAGCTGTGGGTTCGGTTCAAGCAGCTTTATTATATACAAACACGTCAGAAATAAGGCTTAGTAACTTAAACTTAAATAAACTTATAAACAGACTGACTACTGCACTCATACATGTTAACACTCTGGCTGTTCTCTCAAAATGGCACTGCTGCCTACAAGTGCTTACTATTTATATGCACATGCCTACACTTGGATATGCTTCTTAAAGTTACAACACACGCTCTGTTCTACAATGGCTTTTTGTATTCTTTGTGAAATTTGAAATGCAATTCTCTCAGGTTTGAAAATGTTGAAAACTATTGCATACGACTGCCTTTCAGATGTTAGTGTCACTCTGTCTGTTGTTCTTTGTACATTGGAGCCTTTCTCCTGGGCCTCAACTGAAAATGGGTCCTGTGCTCAGTCGGACTTTCCTGGTTATACAAAAGCAATAAATAAAAATAAATAAAATGTATTTGCAGTAACTTTGATGGGATACTTCATAAAATAGGCTCACTATAATATGATATTATGTACACATCCAACCATTCCTTATTAATATCAATTAACTCTCATAGGAATACTTTCACTTTATTTATACTTTTCCCCTTTCCTAACCCTAGACGTCTAGCTTTACTATTACGGGCAATGCCATATCACATCTTAGCTGTGTAATTCTAGCTCAAGTTTCTTAAATACCATCTGTTATCTCATTGCCAAATAAGTCTGATCATCCCACATATAGATTGTTCTTTCCATTTTCTCCCCTTTAAATCATCCACTATAAACATGAACCAGCATTTTAAAGTCATATGCCAAACCTTATTTTATTTTTTTGCCCCTGTACTACTAATGGACAGAGGCAGCTCCTAAATGCTTTATCCCATGCATGTGCCCCTTTAAATTATCTATGGTATGATTCCAATGATTCTCATTAAGGGTAATGTATAATTACAGACCAGGCCAGCCTATAACTAAATGGGATAGGTTAATTTGAGAATAAAAAGGGAAATTGGCTAGGCTTAAAATGGGCCTCAAAGGCAGTTAGCCTAGTACTTAGCTATGAACCTATAAACAAGCAATTCCAGAGGAACTATTTAATCTTAATCTATTTAAAGCAGATCACAGTCCTTGTAATAATATATCCTTCTCTAATTCTGGAACAAACGTTTCCCAGTCTTCCTAACCTACAGTTCATAATCACTCAACTCTCTTCCTCCAGCATATGTTTTTCCAAGTATTATTTTACCAACTCCTCTTATTTGATCTTGTAAAATACACTGCTACAACACTTTTATTAAGTACACATTCCATATGTTATTTAAGCAATTACCGACGACTTGGTGTGGTATATTGAAAATTTACCCACGGTTGTTGTGGTTTAATCACGACGGCATATACATTCCTCTGTTGTTTTTTTTGTTTTTTTTTTTTTTGTTTTTTCTTTTGTTAAACCTTCTTTTGTAAATATATCTGGTCTCTCAATAGCATCTGTTTAAATGCTTCTCACCATGCTGACCCATCATATAAAAAAAGGTTCCATATTAATGTGATCTTCACACTCATACTAACTACATATGTAAAATCAATTAAAAATTCTTTATCTGTCTTTAACGAATCCTATTTCAGCCTGCCATTGCATTAACCTTGATTAACTGCCAGCAATAATGCAATATGATCTGAAATTAAATTTCTATTAGAAGTGCTTTATACTTATCAAAATTATTCTTTACCTACAAATAAGCAATGATTGTTTCTATTTTCCCTTTTTTATTTATAAATGTTATCTTCTGGCATATGCATACCTTTATTTTCAAAATATTCTTCAAGAGTCTTAAATCCATATCTTCTTTTTACGTCTGGTATCCCTAAAAATATGGGTTAAGATCTTCACCCAACGTATAGCATCACTGATCTACAAATAAGTTTCCAATCTATTAAGTCTTCTCTTTCTATCTCTCTTTCACTGCTGCACATGTCTTTATTGATGTAATATGTTTTCCTTTCATCCATGGGTCATAAGCAATATCCTCCATACCTCTATCATGAAATAATCTAAAAGCTTTCTTCATAAACATTGGTATACAGAGCAGTAAGACTGTTCTGTAGTATACCTGTATACAAAAATCTTTAGCAGTTAATAAAGATTTGTACACAGTGAAGCAAGATCATGTCTTAATCTCACATGTGTGTGGTCTTGTCCCATTGTACAGGAACTGTACATTATGCATGGAGTACATATGCAGACTACCACATCCTGATCGTACTCAAGTCCAGAAACAGCACCACAGGACTATCAGCTGGTTCCAATAGGGTAGCCTATGTGAAAGCATCCACTTACTGTAACATTGTGGTTCCCTTGACAGTACAGTAGTTCCTTTTTCCAGGTAATATTTTGCTCAGCAAACAGAGTTGAGCAACATATTAGCACTGGCAAAATAATTCTTGGTTGCATAGTAGGAAAATTCCTACTGGCAAAAGAGTTCTCTAAGGTGCAGTCAAACCTGATTTCTCAAACATGCCTCACCTCAACACAGATATGCTGCTGAGCTCCCACCATTAGGAACTCACACAGTGCAGATCCCTGGTAATGAACCAATCTCTGTCATCATGCCTAATGTCTATGCTAGGTTAAGAATCCACAGTCAGACATGATGGTGGAGCACAGAGCAGCAAAATACATAATGTACAGAAGTATACAAAGCACAGTACTGCAGCCGTTAGGTTGTGAAGGGAGCAAGAATGAAATGGGCATCATAACACTTTGTACATGACTGTTTATAATGTGTTGCTATGCACACAATATATAAAGAACAGGTTACATCTGCACCATAGCCATTACAGACTGTGATCTGTATCTATGAATACTGATCTGGAATAACAGTATACAAGACACATTTTGCAGAGTGCTTTTAAGCATCTCTGCACTGTGTCTATTAATATCAGGGCCCAGTTCTTATATTTCTTTATCCTGAAATCATTATAACCTCCCCTGAAAATTCATTTTCCCCATAAGACCACAAATCTCTCCTTTCCATCTACGGGCAGGAGAGAACAGATCAACAGAGCTCCCGTACGCAAACAATATGGCATTATAGGCAGACTCTGAACAAGAATTTCAGCAAATGATAGAGGAATGGAATGAAAACCTGAAGGCACACTGGATGAAGCAAGTACAGATAATAGAGATGTAATGGCAGTAGATGGGCAAAATCAGAATAAGGTGAGAATTAAGATAAAATGGAAAATAGTGTAACAGGCTAACAGCTTCAAGAATTTGGGGGTAGGGATGATAAGGAGAAGGGATGTCTGAATGTGGAAGTCAAAGTTAGAATCAGAGGGGTGGCAGCCAACTGGCACAGAGTGTCAGGGGCGGTGTATGACAGAGAAATGTCAAAGAAGCTGAAATGTAAGGTGTACAAAACAGTGGTGTGACCAGTACTACTGTGTGCTACAGAAACCTGGGCAGTGAGTGCAGTTGAAGAAGCTAAAGGTGATGGAAAGTGGTGCCTGACAGGTGGTAGGATGCACACGGTCGAACAGGTGAAGAAATTAGGACATCAGAACAGCAGCCCAAGTAGCACCAGTTGCAGAGAAGGTCAAAGAAAACATTACATCGATTTGGGCACATGTGCAGGAAAACAGAAAGCAATCTGGTGAAGAAGATTTGGGGCAGGCAAGAAAAAGGCAAGAGAAGACCTGTGACATGACTGTCAAAAAAAAAGCAGGAGAATGACATTGAATCAAGAAAGATGGTGACAGTTCACGCAGCACCCAATCTCCATATAGAAAACAAGAAAAAGGGGGTTAATGATGATGAAGAAGCTAGATAGATATATATATCTATATGTTTATATCTATAGACAGATATGGATATAGGCCATCCACCTGGTATTTTTCTTTGCAGTTTCAAATATGCACTAATTCTTTCCAATACTTAAATCTCTACTCTTTTCATACCTGCAGACTACAGACCATTATCTATTATGTGCCAAGTAATCAAAATGGCTGAGAAAATAATATACGAACAAGTAACGCAGCATATTAAGTCATATGATATCCCTGCACAATGTCAGCATGGCTTCATTCAAAAGACAGTACATCACATCACTATCATCTGGCAGTTAGCACACAGGATAGAGGTTAAAAGCTGTTAGCAAGCTGCTTCTTATAATCCAGGGTTTGATTAATTCTTCCCTCATTTGCCTAGTGCATGACTCTAAGTAAGTAATTTAAACAGATGGTGCTCTGGGACACGGACATGGGGCAAGGGACCTTAATTGTCTCCTTGATCATACTTAGTGACTACCTATGAACCTGTACACTTTATTCAACAATGCCTACTAAAATATGGACTAGTGTTTATTGTCTGTTACCCTGTTTATTTTATACAGAATGTTTTTTGCTATTGTGGCTGCCAAACATCAAGCACCTCCCCAATCAGACTCAGCTTGGTTATCCACCATACATGAAACAAACCCAATACAGTATACAATGAGTCAACTGTAGAGGCTGTCATCCAGGCAGCCATGAAGGCATTTTGTGCCCCTACCTAAATCCTGCCTTCAGGTCTTCATAGGTAAGGTATGCACTACACGGGAAGCCCCTGACTTGGATAAATCTGACTTCCATGAGGCTCCATGGCACCCTTTCTGACTTTACACTTGGTCAATATCTGCTTGGTACATGTTCCTCAGAAATTTCACTTCATCTAGGATGTGAGCCTTAGGGCATTTTTCTATCAAGTTCCTAATCTCACACACTGTTGGTAATGTGTGTCCCTACATCACCAGAGACCACTATGCCTGTCTATCCTTTTCATGCATACTCTTTTACATATGTTGTCAAGGCTGCCCCTTCACCATCCAACATACTTCATTGTACTGACATCTGTTTTCTGTGCTTGAGGATTCAGCCTAGCTTTTAAGCAAGCCAGGGGCCAACTCTCCCCTTCCCCCAGGTTGAGCGGGTTACTCATTTCCCATCTTCTACCATCTGGCTGTTCCAGTTACAAAGCCTGTAATTGAACTCAGATTGTCTGGGTCATAGCCGGGGCTTTATTCATCTACACCACTGACCTGGGCACTGGTGCCCCATTTATTAATCTATGGCATGTATATGGCATTGTATACCACAATCTTCCACTTAAAACTATAACCATCAACTGTTTATCCAGTAAAGCAATCACTTGACCTTATACTTACTTGCATAACTGTAATTCCCAATCCATTTTTATTAACAATACTTCAGATACAGGGATGAGAATCGGGTCCTTTACTCATTCCTGTTTTATGTCTGATTTATGTTATATCCTCATCAATGTATCTCATAAATCTGTGAAAAGCCTACAGATGGCCTTTCAATGTGGTATTTCCTTGTGGAACTACTTATTCTCTGAAAATCTAATAAATAACTGTAACAGGCATTCAGCAATGATATTGGCCACCTCTAAATTCCTCAATCACAACTCAAATATTGGTATCACAAATATCTATGGCAACCCCATTTGACAAGTAACAAATCAAATGTATTTGAATAGATCAGCAGGTCATCTTCTACTATCATATCAATAAATAAGCGGGAAAATTAATTTTCCCACTTAAATATGTATACTAAATAGCTCATCTACTCACTTTGATTTCCAGAAGAGCAACTGCTCTACAAGTACTAATAAAAGATTAGAATAAGTTCTGCCAATAACAGCACTTAACTTTGCATATAATTCTGCTTTAATTGAAACTACAGAAAATAAAATAGGTGTATGCATTTCTCACCTCCCAGTCAGCATTACTATCCTTCAATAACAAAAGTAAACTGTCTCTCTACAATAGCAGAGATATCCTACTGTTAAACTCACTCCTCTGCTTCTAGCAAAATACCTGTAAATTAAACCTCCTTCACGCTTGCTTTACAGCAATAAATCAGGAGATCCCATGCTGATGAGACACATTATCAATTTTGGCATAGTCAAGAAAATCTTTTCCAAACTTGTATCAACCTCCTGGATTTCTCTACTCCAATCAGCTGGAAATGTCAGCTTATATGCAATGTATGAAAACCTTTATGGAACATCTTGCCAATATATACTAAAGCACATGCCTCCAAAACAGCAGCTTATTTTTTTTACCCTTCATAGCCTGGTAATTATTTCAGTCTACCAAATTAATTTATTCCAAACGTTTTTAAACATTTTTCGTAATGGAGCAATCCCCTCTGCATCCCATCTGATGTATACCAACACCTCAGTCACACAACGGTGGGGAAATGTCCAGTCTTAGTGATATCTGAAAGTGAATTTCAGCAATTTTTACTTTTTTCAAATGTCATTCAGAGTAAATGCATTCAGCAGATTGACTAGATCCCTATATGCTAAATCTAGACAATCACCAAAACCAAAACATCCTAATTATTCATTTACTTTCATTGCACTCACTGTGAATGAGAAACCATCATAATCAATTGATGTACTTCAGTACACCAATCAAAGCCTCAAAATACATATTTTTCTTAGTCCCTAGAAGTCCAAACATAACATGTTTATTTAAGAAGAATTTGTGTGCCTACTATGCTTATTTAAAATTAATTTATGTGCATATTATACAGCTTTCTGTGCATCATATTATACAGATTCCTTGAAGATCTGTTTGTGTATATATACTCTATAGGTTGCCAGGTATAATTCCTAGACTCAGTGCAAGTCCCAGAATAGTGAGGGCAGATGTTTAAAAATACAGACTTACACTAACTCAGAGATTGCTGTGTCCCAGAGTATTGCCTTTGTCTCAGATTTAGTATAATACAGGTAGTAGGAGTGTAAGGGTACAGGGGGCTTGTGAGGGTACAGGGGATCTGCCAACTTTAGCAGAACGCAGCTGTCAATATTAGCTGTTCTCGTCTATTTTTTCCAGTAATTCTGGGACTTGCAATTGTGAGTCTCTGAGTTGCAATACTGAGTCTAATCTGGGGTACATATTTTCTGTATATTCCATATACATATATATATATATATATATATATATATATATATATATATATATATATATATATAGTCCACTTCTGAATCTCAAAATACTGAAATATTGAATTTCAGTATTTCAAGACCAGAATGTCAAAAGTGTACAAACACGGAAATACACAATACCGAAACATTAAAACATTGCAAAATACAAAACACAAGTAAAAATCCAACCCTCCCCAACATAAAAACAAAAACACTAATAAATTAAAAACAAATAACACGACCATATGTTTTTGAAGGGGGTAAGCCCCCCTGCACCCCCATGTGGGGAGCTGCTCCCCCCACACCTCCGCTACTTATATATACCAACTCTGAGGTTGCACTAACTTGAAAAAAAAACACAACCTACACTGCCATTGCAAACTGTCATATTTACACTTACTAATAACACACACACAGTACACATGTAGAAAAATCACCACTTTCAACACTAACACACACACACACACACACACACACACACACACACACACACACACACACACACAAACACACACACTCCCACCTACCTACCCCAACCTACTCCTAAACCTCCCCCAAAAAATAAAAAGTAATAAATTTCTACCCAAAACCCTTAAAATGTTAACACCTACCGAAATCCCCATATATAACCACACATCGACTGCGAAGTAGAAATCTCACACCACACTGCACCTTAAAGAGACAGCACACAATGGACTACACAACACACCACACCTACCGCAGATTCAGGAAACTTAGATTCATTAAAGTACAGTTTCAAATAACTGCACTTTCAATATTGTGGTCTCAATATACACATATATAGATATATATATATATATATATATATATATATATATATATGTGTGTGTGTGTGTGTGTGTGTGTGTGTGCATGTATATATATATATATATATATATATATATATATATATATATATATATATATATATATATATATATATATCACAGAGGTTTATTTTCAATATAAACCATTATATGAGTTATTTGATTACTAGTGTAAAACGCCAAAGAAGACAAACTAGTAAACAACAAAAACTGCCACAAAACCTTGCACCAGCACTATATAAGCTGCTTGTTGCTCAAGAATATTAACACAAGTACAAAACAAATAGGCCAATATAGAAAGAGAACTGTTAGAAATAGTGTATTAATATAAGAAGTTACATAAATATATATTTGATAAAGCAGTTTGGGTAAAAAACAGACCATAATAATTTGCAAGGTATATCCAGAAAGTCTTTGTACAGGGCACCTCAGACATGTCAGAGGATTTTATTTATCTGGGTCTATATCATATGTTCGAAGACTAAAAACGTCGACTCACCTTTAGTCGACACAGAAATGTCAAAGCTTTAGTTCATTGAATGGCCAAATCATCAATTTCTTTCCAAGGGAAAGAAATCGGTTGGCTGTTCCATTACATCTGCCCTTTCCCCAACTGTAGTGTGATTTTGGAGTTAGAATATTTAGTTGGGGGGTATGGGGGACACAGCCCCCCACATTGGGAGGTGTAGGGGGTGAAGGCCCCAACTTAAAAGTGTTTATTTTTTTCTGGTGTTCATTGTTGCCAGTGATTTGGCCGTTCGATGAACTGCAGATTCAAGATTTCTGTGTCGACTAAAGGTGAGTCGATGTTTTTAGTCTTCGATTATATATAATATAGACACTATTTATCTACAGAAGTATGATGTGCATTTAAAACAAATGTTGTTTACATATTTTGTATGTATGTTGTATTTATGCACCCAGTCTAAATAATGTTGTTTGTTTTGTTTGTTTGCCATTGGCCCAGGTCATGGGTGGAAAGAATGTCAAGACAAGTCTACCTCACCAAGTAACAAACAAACAAACAAGTTTCTACAGTCTTCTTGGCTATCACATATGCAAATAATTCTTAAAAATGATTTCTTTTTTCGTATATGTATTGCTTTCTATAACAGTTTATAGCATCAGTGATATATCATTTCATTTCTACTAATTATTAATTCATTTATATACCCTGCATTCTACTGCAACATTCTGTAGGCATTCTGTCACTTTGTCACAATCATCCCTCTTGTATTACAACAGCTTCACCCTGGTATGGTCTGACTATGAGGTAAGTGCCATGACTCATACTACCTGGTTGTCCCTCATACCTAGATAGAAATCCATTTCTAAATCTGTGATTACATTAGCATTCCTAATCAAACCAGTGGTTTAAGGTTAGTACTCAGATTCTTGCACTTGGAAATGCACTAGAACGATCCTGTTGTTTGATGTAGATGTATGACATATGTTCACTCATCTGACATTTTAATATCCCCTGTTGTCAATATCTGTCCATCTGTAGTCACAGGACTCCCTTATATCATTTCCTTATACAATTCCTCCTATATGAATAATGGCATGTATACTGTTACAGGTAGATTAAAATGTTATTTTATCTTAAAGTTGGAAGTGCCATTTAAACTCTACCTTTGTCCTTTACTTCAGTTACTGTGGGTTGTTCTGCATTCTAAGAATGACTCCTTTTCCTGTTTGACCCCACCTAACCCTTTATATTATTAAGCCTCTTTTCAAGGCTCTCAGCCTACCACATCAGTGTGAGTCATGCAGTACCCATACAACTAAATGTCTTCATCAGTAATATCATTGCAGAAAACAACTTATCTAGACTATTACCACTCAAGTTCATTACATCACAGCTTTGCTATTGGTCTTCCTCAGCTCGGCTTCTCCTCCCCTCATTGATTTAACTTATCCAGCACATACCTTGGTTACACTACCTTTTGAACTTGTTACGTTCCTGGTTATTTGTCAGACTTTATATAATGAAGTTTTAAATACTGTTATCAACAACCAAAATTCACTTCCAACAACATGGTTTAAACACTTAGCAAAGGTATAGTTCTCCATCTAGAAATATATCAAGACACTTGTACTGCACATCCCTTGAGGTGGACTCCTAGTTTCCAGTGAAACTCAAACACTGTACTCTGTGCCAGCCGCATTGTGACTAATCGCTACATTGTAATGTGTGGAACTCCCTAATCTCACTCATGCCGTGTACAAACAAGACATATGGACAAACTGCTGAGACTGCTACTTGTCTGGGGTTCTTCTGCAGCTCCATAAGAATCTTCTACAGGGGTGAAGCTGTGATAAAAGCACCACACATGATTAGAGGGAAGAACAATATGCTAGCCAGAGATTTAAAGTAGGACTGGTCTAATTAAATAAAATGCTCCTTTAGTTTGGGTTCCTAGTGGATGAAGCAAGCGGATTAAGTGGTAAGGGAACAACTGAGGTAGCTCAATTAAAAATAGTGGAATGTGTGCTTCCTTCCGGGGAAGTATATAAAGATGGTAGGAAAACATAGCCTATGCTGTAAGGTACATTTGTGGACTATTGAAATACAGTAATATTGCAGTTATATGATAGCACAGTGTGTACAGTATTTACAATGTTTCCATCTTACAATAGTTCTATAGTCATTTGAAGACATTTCATACTACTGGTGAGGTACAAAAGGAATGTGGATACTATCCAGTGTCCCTAAAACAGGTTCAAATGGCTTCTTCCTGAACATGATTTTTCTTATTTATTTTTATTCAGTTTTGAAAGGTATTAATGTCTGTCGATTTCTCAGTTTGTCTGGTAGTTTTTTTCCATGGATCAGGACCCAATCTGGAGAAGACTCTTTCTCCAACTGTTGTCTTAAAAAAGTCTTCTTCATCATTGCCTCTTAGGTAATAGATTTGCTCCCTTAGCCATAATATTCACTTCATTGATGGCAGTATCCCAAGTTTATTGTCTTAAATAGGAGGGTGCTGATCAGACATGTAGCTCTGAGTGGTACAGGGAACTGATCTATAGACTTTGAGTACATCACAATGGTGTTTCTATGGTCTGCTAAGTTTACAATTCTACATAATCTGTTTTCAAGAAACTGAAGCTTGTGTGTATTATGGGCTGAGTGAAACCATATTTTATTCAGTGTAGAGAGAAGTGATCAGCTGCTGCATTATAATATAAAGTCATTTTTCTTGATACTACCCCAAAGTAAAAAGCTAATTACAAGGAAATGGAAGTTGATAGATCCTCCACAAAGATCAGGCCTTAGACATCTACTTAGAGAGATGGCCAAGGATGAAGATAAGTCTTAAGTAGGAAAAGTGTAGCAGGGATACCCAAATAAATGGCTACCCTGGTTTCTATATACAGAAGCTGTAGCTAAGGAAGACTCTTAGAAATGTGGGAATGGAATAGCCTTCCTGAGTTGATATAAAAGTCCTTCCCTCATTCTTCCTCTCGCAGCTGCCCAGTCAGTGGTACTTCTTACTTATCTTAGTCCACTGGCCTGTCCTTGGGTAATTTATCCCCCTTAAATACATCTGCATGTGATACTGGCCATAACAGATAAGGGGAGACAACTGGAACTGTGATATGTCACTGGTCTTTAGCATGGAGAAGCAGCTAGGACATCAGTAGTGTGGGGTCTTTATTTACTGCAAAAGGAGATGCTTAAGAGAATTTACCTATATGAAGTATTTTAACTTTTCTTTTTTCCATGGACAGAATCATAGTTATCACTGCTGTGATTAATTTTGCCATTTGTGTATTGTTATTTTATTTCGCTGTGATGTTCTTCAGAAGTTTTGATGTTTTTTTTGCATATGTTTCAATAAAGTGACAGCACCAAAAGGGCTAATATCTATCCCAGCAGAGTGCTGCCCCCCTGACATCTCAGATGCTCAGGTAAGAGCTGCCCTCTCCAAAGCAAAAAACACAGCATCAATGGGACCAGACGGTGTCCTGGGCTGCATCCTACATGAACTCCAAGAAGAGCTAAACCCAAACCTAAAACTACTGTTCAATCTCAGCCTTACTACAGGATATGTACCCAAAGAGTGGCATACAGCAACAGTGGTCCCTCTCCACAAAGGTGGTGCCTCAACGGATCCTGGAAACTATCGCCCCATAAGTCTCACTAGCTTGGTCTGCAAAGCTATGGAAAGGATCATCATGGATCTTATAAATAAAGATATTGGGGACCTACAGACACTGGATCCTACCCAGTTTGGCTTTGTTAAGGGCAGATCCTGCCTCTTAAACCTGGTTGATTTCTTTGAAACAGTCACCAAGACCATTGACAAGGGGAAGGTGGTCCACACAGCCTACCTGGACCTCACAAAAGCCTATGATACAATACCCCACTCGGGCATTATAGATGAGCTCACCAGCTTAAATATAAACCCCTATGTCACTAGATGGGTTGCAAACTGGCTCAAGGACAGTACCCACATGGTTAGAATAGCTGGAGCCATGTCAGACTCCAAACCAGTTACAAGTGGCATCCGACAAGGCTCAGTCCTGGGACCTCTCTTGTTCGGTATGTATTTCTCGGAGGTACAGGCCAACATGGAAGGACTGTGGCTGACCAAGTTCGCAGATGACTGCAAACTGGGCGCCATAATAGACTCTCCAGCCGACACAAGCATCCTCCAAAAGGGCCTCATAGAAACAGACAACTGGTGCCAGAGCCATGGCCTCAAGCTAAACGCCAAAAGGTGTATAGTCATCCCCTTTGGCAAAAACAAAGTGCCCACAAATTACCACATAGGTGGTAATCCATTAAGTACAGAAGAAGTAATTAGGGACCTGGGGACCCAAGTTGATAGCAATCTCTCATTTGACAACCATGTGGCCAAAGTGGTTAGAAAACATTTTATATAGCCCACCTAATCATGAAGGGATTCACATCTAGATCAGGGGAGGTCATCGTGCCTCTTTACTCATCCCTCATCAGGCCCATAATTGAGTACAATGCCCCTTTTGGGATGTACCTTACCAGACACCTGCAGCAACTGGAAAGACCCCAAAAGTACCAAACCAAGAGGATCAAGGGGCTCAAACAGATGCCGTATGCTGCCCGGTTAAAGAAACTCCAGCTCTACTCAGTGGCATACCGCCTGCTCAGAGGCGATCTGTGCCTGACGTATAAAGCCATGTCCAACCCGGAATTAATGGACATGCTGCACCTCAGAAAATCCAAATCCCATCGAGCTACGCACTTGAGGGAATTGAACCTCAGCACTGAAATAAATAGGACATGCTGGACAGACAGATTCATAACCCAGAGGCTCCCTTCACTCTGGAATAAAATCCCAGTCCAGGTTAGGCAGAGTCCCTCATTGACTCTCTTCAAGAGAAATCTTGATGAGTGGATGGGAGATCGTAGGTTTACCCTGGGTGTCACTTCTGTGTCACTGTTAGACAGAGGCACAGTATACTAACCTTGAAAAAGGGCATAGCAAAATTAATTTAAAATGGGTGGCGAAAGCCATACACACTCTGGCTAGGCTTATAAATGCCCTAGGGCAGATAGCCTAGTATGAACCTATGAACCTATGAACCAGGCAGGAATCATACCAGTCTAATTCTTGTATTGCCTTTGCTCCATCAAGTTCTCCATCTGGAATTCTTCATTCCCAATTATGCTCCTCCTGTTGTGGAGGCTGCCAACATTCTTCCTGATCCTGTATAAATACATATTCTAAAGCAGAGGTGTCCTTCTGGTGCATGCTCAAGCTGTCAAGTTTGTCAACAGAATGTCTGCTGTTATCATGTTCTCTGAGCCCTTCACATCCTGGTCATCCATATATCCTAACAACCTCTATAGCAGTGGTCTTGTGCTTTCTTTAAGTGGGCTTACTCAGTTAACAAATTATGTATTCATTCATTTATATATGTATGTATGCATGTATGTATGTATTTATGTATGTATTTATTTATTTACCTAGCTATCCTTTGTTGACCAGGTTAGTCCCCTGGAGGCTAGCTGCCTCTTTTAGGGGAGACCCCAAGATGGCACTGCTTGGAGAAATATGGCCTGGACATCAAGGAACTTTCCTTACTCTTTTAAATAGGTGCCATGGGATCTTTTATACCCAACATAGCTACCACTATCTGAAGCAGATAGGACCTCAGTTTAACATCTCATCCAAAGATGAGCAGCCCTTAACATTTTCTGTGAAGTAAATGTACAACAGCAAATAATATAGAAATATATCCCTGGTAACACAATCTCTCAGTGAGTATGTGTGCATTTGTGTGTGAGTATGCGTGCACACATGCATGTGTGTGTGTGTGTGTGTGTGTGTGTGTGTGTGTGTGTGTATGTGTGTGTGTGTGTGTGTGTGTGTGTGTGTGTGTGTGTGTGTGTGTGTGTGTGTGTGTGTGTGTGTGTGTGAGATTGTTTTCCAACTAAACTCTGTTTTATTTTAGAAATGACTATTTCATACCTCTTGTGGTCTTGTTAGTATAAATGCCTCAGCCCCTGGTATACAGAATGTAAATCCCTTGGGATAGAATGCAGATGGTAGATATAGATATTACTAAACCTATGTCTTCAACAGTCACCCACCTTGGATTCTGTCTCACATCTACATTAAGAAATAACACAGAAATTATTTTAGTTCCTCAAAATAAATATATGGCCAGCATTAGAACTTTTTGGAAGTTAATCAAAATCCCATCATGAATACTAGTTTTAAAACACAATTAGCATCTAAATCAAGGACGGATCTCACAGAAATTCATAATCTTAATCTTCAAAGTTGATTTATAACGTTTCTCCAGTTGTGTTTAATCCCAGTTTGTGCCAACAATGTGGAACAAAAGGTCAAATTCACAAATAGTAACCTATATTTTTTTAGACTCTTTTACTTGACTGCTAAAAATTAAAAAAGTGGAACTGTTTACATATTAACATATTATTACCAGGACTAATTATACTGAAGTACAGCAATTTTAACAACTGCTACTTCAGGTCTAGTTTCCATTTTGGTATGCACATCTGTGTTTAGTTGTTTACACACCCTTTTATTTCTGCAGGACTTTTGTTAGTATCCATGTTTCAGGATATAGAATTATATGAAATTATGATTTACATTGCTTGTATATGTAATTTAAACATTCAGTATAGGACTGTGGTGTGAAAAAGATGAAGATGGAATTCAAAAAATGGGTATTGATGACAGCTAATGAAATGTTTAATTCAGAATGACAAGTAAACCAGTCATGACAGTATCAAGTAAAAGTAGCATAATACAATGTTACAACTGATCCATGTGGAACATAACGCGTAATAACTTGCAACTGTGTCTGTGTTTTTACTTAGAATGGAAACGATCCTTGTAAATTGTTTTCACCTCTAATCTAATCCCATAGAGAGCTACTTCAATGAGATATCTGACCTGTCAGATGACACTGACGTCCGTTCAAAACCCTACCATCTGTTTTTCATGCTGTTTTCTTTTCTGCTACTTCTCAGGCATTTTATTTTCAGAGGTTAAACTACATCAAGGACATGTTATCTATTCAGTATGATCCGTTCCTCATTTATTGTTATGAAATGATGTAGGAAAAGCATGGAAATGCAGACAAATTTCTGATGTAAAGGAAAAGATGGTTATATTCAGCAATGGGCTATCTTCTGTAAATCTAAATTACTCTGTATAACTGCCTTTAAAAAGAACTTAAACCTGCCTTTTCTGCTTATAAGAGTTTGTTCTTGGTAGGCTGAGAATATAAAAGTATGCAATGTCCACATGAATGATTAAGAGATGATCCTTAAAATGCAGCCTAATTAATTAAATACCATCCCCTTGTACTGCAACAACTTGTAACTATGTAGACCTCTATTTGCTCTAAATCCTGAGGTAATCCTCATCCATTGAAAGTGTATTTCAGTTTATACTGAGCCATCTTAAGAAGCACAGAAATGGACATTACACTACAGATAATTAAAATACCACTGCATATGCTCTACACATTTCAACTCCCGCTGCACTAAGGTAGAAAGAGTGTCTCTGAGATCTACCACTTAACATTAGATCTGACTTCAGAGATAAGCTTTTATACAGGTTCTGTGTGTGAATATTGAGCGGTTATGTATGCTAATCCCGTGTGTTGTCCTTTGATTGTTGGCAAATGGTACATCATATGACATTGAGAACTGCTTCATTATCTGCTGTATGTAGTACTTTTACAGCAGAGTCCATACCTCTCAACTGTACAGATTATGGCAGAATCTCCAGATTTTTGCCTGATATTTGTGGTCTGTTTCTTATAAAATTGCAGTTTTCTGGTGCATCATTGGTAAATCGTTGAGGGTTGAAGTTAGAAAATAATGACAAACATTGAGTTTCGGACTTCATAACCTTCAGAAAATTCATGATAATGCAAAACCTGTTATTTTATCAACTTTCTAAGTTTGTAAGAGCAATATTTTAAAAATGTGTCCCTATTCTTGGTCCTTTTTTCCCTGTTATTAATGGCTTTGTCCAGATTTCTTGCTCTAAGAGGTTGAGACAAATGTACAGCACACAGGCACTGGCAGTTAGCACAGAGGATTGAGGATTAAGGATATAAGCTGTTAATAAGCTGTGTCTGTAGTCCAGAGATTGATTTGTTCAGTAGCCATTTTATACTGTGTGACTTCCAACAATTCATATAACCAAATAGTGATCCTAAATTGCCCCTAAAATGGAACACTTGTGGTCCAGTGGACTTACTCAATTAATAAATTAATAAATAAATAAGCAATAATTGTTACAGAGTTATGTGATGTGCACTGTTTTACACAGTAGTAGGAGATCACATACAGGACTTCTAGTGGTGCAGTATGATCCCATAGGATCATCATTTACAAAATACCAAACTAGTATCACTGTGTATCAGTTGCACTGAACCGCACAGATATTCCTGCATTGTTAGCATCAGTGGCCTATCCCATCAGCAACAAATGTATGTTACATATGCATGTTACAATATATGTGCATATGTAACATACATATGTGCATATCTATGTTACATATGCACATATTATATTGTAACATGCATGACTTACACGTTATTCCAGTTGTTGATGTAGTTTGATGTCTGTGTCATGTGTGTGTGTGTGTGTGTGTGTGTGTGTGTGTGTGTGTGTGTGTGTGTGTGTGTGTGTGTGTGTGTGTGTGTGTGTGTGTGTGTGTGTGTGTGTGTGTGTGTGTGTGTGTGTGTGTGTGTGTGTGTGTGTGTGTGTGTGTGTGTGTGTGTGTGTGTGTGTGTGTGTGTGTGTGTGTGTGTGTATACATATCATGCTGATGCCTACAGAATTAGTGTGGTTCTGATATTGTTACTATTGGAGTCTACCATTTGCCGTCTAACATTATATACTGTTACAGCATGTAGCAGTGTACTACCTGTGCATGAATATTTACTTGATTTTATTAATTCATTCATTCATTCATTCATTCATTCATTCATTCATTTACTTGTTAAAAGATTTGGAGGGCTGGTCTAAAGGTCCTATTTAATCAGGAACCTGACATAAGGCAGACAATCAGTATAATAATAGACACTAGTAGATGGATTTGTAAATGCCATTCATGCTGCATACCAGGAATATCAAGAAAGGTGCCACTGTCATAGGACTAACTACAATGCAGTTCGTAAACAAAATCACAAGGCTATCAGTATACACTTCATGTGCCACAGAGTGTAAGGTATGGAGCTCAGTGTGTTTTATATTACAACCTTGCACTGTGCTCTATTCCAAAAATTGATGTGGGATCAGCCACTAACTATGTTGCCTGGCTCAGCTGTGTTGCATCTGGCTTTTATATTTTCCACTGGAATTGTCATCTCACTATATCTTTATTATAACAATATGTTAATTGGTAACTGTTCATATGATTCATTACATGCACAGGTACCTGGAATACATTTGACATTCAGACACCAACATAAATGTGCAGGGTACATATGCAATAAAAGAAACATGGAAGTGATATCAGTCAGATGGACAATTTACTGAGGCATACATCAGTATTAAACAGTGCAGGTCTCACTACTACTGTTATGTTGTCATTTTCCCAGTGTTGTTTTGCGAGGTAGACTCATGTGAGTGTTGCATCAAATGTCAGGATATGTAAGTGTGCTGGCTTTGTGTATGCTTGTGGCTGATAATCAACTGTTTGGGTCATGTCAGGATTTCTACTTGTAAGTTGTGTTATGCATGTCATGACATGGCCTTAAGCTGCTCACATTGTGTGATGGATACAGGGGCCCTGACATGTTCTAATATTGAAAACATCCATAAGTACAGATAATGGGTCATAGGGAAGGCGTGTGCATGAGGAGCCATCCACTAGCAGAAAATCTGTTAATTATAATTGTCCTACATAATAATTTCTGGCCATTTCATCTGAGAATGTGTTTTTTTTTAATGACACCTGCGATGTATACTAATATGCCTTTATTTTCATATGCATATATCACATATTTATGGGATGATACTTAATGCCTGTTAGATTGCAAATATGGACATAAGTTTCAGTTTAATGTCAACTATGATTTTCACAGGAATCTGTGGCCTGATATACATTTGTTTTTTTTTTTGTTATGGTTTTGATTACTGACATACCTCTATATGGTAGTACACTTGACTATGGCCTTAACATATTCTAAAGTGTCATAATGACTGTTCTCTGCCTGTTCATTGTGTCACAGTGGGTATGTTATATAGATATATGGCATCAGGTGTGCATATGTCATTTCTATTGTGTGTTGTTATTCACCTTGACAGAGCATGGGACCTGTGGATGTTCACCCATCAAATGGAGATGAGCTAATGCCAGACACCTCTGATGATGATGATGATGATGATGATGACAATGGCAAAGACACAGATGACAACGAAGAAGCTGGACCTGCATGTGCCTGCCATCATCACTGTTGCACTCCAGGGGAGACTAAGAACCCCAACAAGATGTTTATCGGGAGCAGATCTGGGAGGTGCAACTGATGTGTTTCATACACAGATGAGGGATATGATGGGGAATATGTTCCAAGACAGGCTATGTGTGACTTATTTAGGCAGATAGCCACAGAGATCATTTGTGATATTCATCCCCATCAGGGCAGTCCCTCAGCTCCTTAAGTATTGTCTGGGTGATCCACTTGTGTAATACTGCCACTATGGTGCTTGCCATATTATTGGACTGTATATGCACACTTGTGCAAGCATACCATTTTGCTGCCAAGCTTATGTGATACAGGTCCAACTGTACATGGCAGATATAGTGTGATATTTAGCAGTACTTTTCATCTTGTGCAGGAAACACATTACTACATTAGACTTTCATTCAGCATTCAGCTGTCCATGAGTTTCTGAAGTTAATATGCAGCTACTGCTTCAACAATTCCACTGTAAACATGTATGTCACTGATAGAAGCTCACAAATAACATGTTGCCCATATTCCACCAATAACACAGTGGTATGGGTATGATTTGTGGATTGCATGTCATGTATGTACAACAGGAGGACATGTCCTTGTTCCTGTATTCGGGATGACAGTAGTCATGCTGTCCACTGGCATACTGGCACTATGTGCAGTATATGTTGGCAATGCCGATGCCATGTTTTGTCATATAAATGCATCTCACACATATGGGCAGTCCTCCTTTATTGAATGTATAGTCTGCCAATGTAATGTTCATGTGTTCACTGTGGTAATGATAATTTATTCAGTAACAGTACAGTGTGCCATCGTTGGTCTATGTTACATTTCCACATCCATTCATTATTCACTTAACTTAAGACAGTGTGGCAAACCATGTACATATTCAATGATTTATGTACATGTCTCTGCAGATATTCTGATCCATAGTGAAACCCCAGTGTACCTTCGAAATGTGAGCAGTCACTGACTTCATGACATTACTGTGCTGTAATGTTGCTCACAGGACTGTCTGTAATAATCAGGGTCAGTGACATATAAATGCAGGTGTTTATTCCACATTTTCTTTTACATTGGCATGATAGTATATGTGTATGAAAGAATTCTTAGCTTCCTTACCTAGGCCTCTTGCTGTTATATGATTGCACAGTTCTGTTTTGTTGACATTGGCAATGCAGTCTGCCCATTGGCATACACTGGCTATTTGCTGCAATGTAGTTTCGGCTGACTTCAATACCACCCTATGTCGTGTACACATGCATTTGCAATGTGTCATCTTACATATTGTTGTTCTTTATAATTTGCCTACAGAGATTAGATTTCATGTCTTCCTTGATGTGGGCTCATGTTGTCCACCTCTCTCCCACCTTTGTAGACATGTCATACATTTTGCACATATGCACGGTACATGTTCACCATTGATGGAATTTTCGTCCATTTTCACGTGTTTATTTTGCTACAAGGTCAACATGTGCCAACTCTGTGGCCATTATACAGATTCAGGGCAAATAATATACTTTTGTGTTACATATTAACCAGTGTACATTGCTGAAATTCATGTGCACAAACTGATATTGTTTATATAGATTCATAGGTAGGTACTAGGCTATTGGCCCTTGGGCCTATATAAGCCTAGCAAAACAGTACCCTGGCTTTTGCCACCCAAGAAAATTATTTTCCTGTGCCCCTGTCATATAGCAGTAATGTTTGATTTTTGACCATGTATTATTATTATTATTATTATTATTATTATTATTATTATTATTATTATAGGTTCATATGTTCATAGGTAGGTACTAGGCTATCGGCCCAAGGGCCTATGTAAGCCTAGCCAGCAAGGTACCATAGCTTAAGACACCCAAGAAAGTTATTTTCCTTTGCCACTGTCCAGCAGAGACACAGAAGTGATCCCCGGGGTGTATTTCCTATTTCCCATCCACTCATCAAGATTTTTCTTGAAGAGTGATAATGAAGAACTTTGCTTGACATAAATGGGTAGCTTGTTCCAGAGTATAGGAAGTCTCTGGGACAGGAATCTATCCATCCAGCATGTTGTCCTGTTTATTGTGGTGACAAGGTTTAGGTCCCTAGAGCATGTAGCTTGGAGGGATTGGGATTTCTTTAGCTGTAGCATGTCCAACAGCTCTGGGTATGACATAGCTTTATATGTTAGGCAGAGATCACCTCAGAGTAGGCGATATGCTACGGAGTAAAGCTGGAGTTTTTTGAGGTGGTCAGTGTAGGGCATTTGTTTGAGGCCAGTAATCCTCTTTGTGAGGTACTTCTTTGGCCTTTCCAGCTGCTGCAGATGTCTTCTGAGGTACATTCCAAAAGGGGTGTTGTACTCTATAATGGGTCTAATGAGTGACGAGTAGAGGGGAACAATGACCTCTTTTTTCCTGGATGAGAACCCATTTATGATGAGGTGTGCCACGTAGAAGGACTTCCTAACTACTGTGGTGATGTGACTATCAATGAAGAGACTACTGTCCACCTGGGTCCCAAGGTCTCTTATCACGCATTCAGTGTTAAGTAGATTGCTGCCTATGTGGTAGTTCATGGATACAGAGTTTTTACCAAAGGGATAACACTGCACTCTTTGGCATTGAGCTTGAGGCCATGGCTCTGACACCAGGGGATCTGTCTCAGTGAGGCCCTTCTGTAGGATGTCCACATCATTTGGGAACTTGACTATGGCTCCTAGTTTGCAGTCATCTGCAAACTTCATCAGCCACAGGCCTTCTGTGTTAGCCTGTACTTCAGAGAAGTAGATACCAAACAGGAGAGTTCCCAGGATGGAACCCTGTGGCACTCCACTTGTCACTGCCTTGAGGTCAGATTTGGAGTCTGCAACCTTTACAGTGTGGGTTCTGTCAGTGAGCCAGTTGGCAACCCATCTCGTGACATAGGGATTTATACCTAGTTTAGTGAGTTTAGCTATAATTCCAGAATGGGGGATGGTGTCGAAAGCCTTGGCAAGGTCAAGATAGGCTATGTGAACCACCTTACCCTCATCCACGGCTTTGGTGACTGCCTCAAAGAAGTCGGTCAGGTTCAGGAGGCATGATCTACCTTTCACAAACCCGAACTGGGTGGGATCCAGAGTTTGGAGGTTACCAATGTCTTTGTTTATGAGTTCCATGCAGACCAGGCTTATCAGGCTAATAGGTCGATAGTTCCCAGGATCAGTGGTGGCTCCCCTTTTGTGGAGTGGGATAACTGTTGCTGTGCGCCATTCAGTGGACACAAAGCCTGATGTGAGGCTATTATTGAACATGGTGCTTAAGTGGGGACCCAGTTTGTTCTGAGGTTCGTGTAAAATGCAGCCTGAGATGTTGTCCGGTCCCATGGATGCTGTGTTTTTGGCTTTAGAGAGTGCAGCTTTTACCTGCGTAGTTGTGATTACAGGGACTCTGCATTCTTCCTGTGTAGATATGGGCCCTTTAGGGGGTGAGAGGGGGGTAAAGTTAGCACTGAACCGATCTGCCAGGATGTTGGCAATATCAGTTGGTTCTGTAATTTTCATGCCTTTGTGCTGTAACTCAGGGCAGAGCTGGGTGTTGCCATCTAGATTCTTGACATAGCTATACAATGCTTTGTGGTTGTCCTTGGATTTAGTGGCGATTTTGTTTTTGTAGCTAGCTTTGGAGGATCTTATAAGGGATCTCAGCTTCTTACTGAGGCTGACCAGGGAGCTCCTCCACTCATGGGATTTTACTCTTTTGCAACAGTTTCTTCCTTCTGTTGTACAGTTTGCTTATGGCAGGGGACCACCAGATTGGTGTCTTCGTTCTGTTTGGGATATTATTATTATTATTATTATTATTATTATTATTATTATTATTATTATTATTAATGTGTTTATTTATTTATTTTATTTTACATTTGTTGACCAGGCGAGTCTAACTGGATACATGTCCATCTTCAGTAGAGGCCCGGGGAGAAAAGCTCCAATACACATACAAAATGCAATATAGAAAATTGTAACAGTCCAAGCTTAAAAAAAAACAGCTATTGTTAATAAAAAATAAAAAATACAATACCCAAAATGAGCATAACACAAACAGTAAAATGTAATGTACAAGAGATGATACTATATATATATATATATTTGATTTGCAATAACATGGTCTATTTGTTCTTTAAGGATAAGTCTATAAAGATGAAGAGTATTCATTAGTGTAAAGGAAGAAAGTTAGTCAGGGTTAGTACAGAAGCATAACCAGTGTGTATTGAGAAATAGTTTTAGATTATTTTTAAAAAGTGTAAGTGAAGACAGAGTTATGAGTTCAGTGGGTAGTAGAGTCCATAGCTTTCCAACAGTATTAGAGAACAGGGAGTCTCCTGCTGAGTTGTTGGATCTGCAAGTATTAATCAGCAGTTTGTTTCAGGGGTGTAAATTCTTAAGATTGTTGTAAGGGGTAATGAGGCTAGTGAGTACTGGAGTGTTGGTGGGTTGATACAGGGTCTTTTGGGCTGTAGCAAGCTGGTGAAATTGAAGCTAGTTTAGAAACTCTAGCCATCCTAGTTGTTTTAGATTAAGATAGTGATGAGTTCTGAAACGAGAGCCAGTGGCAAATCTAGCAATATTATTATAGGATATTGCCAGTTTGTTGAGGTTGTTTTTAGAAAGATTAGTGTATATAGGTGAAGCATAGAGTAGAGCGGAGATTAAGTGAGTTCTGGCTATAGCCATCCTAGCTACTGGTGTAAGAAAGGGTTTGATTCTATAGAGGGATCCCAATTTTTTGTTGACCGATTTTATTCTGCTGTTTATATGAGTATCAAAGTTGAGGTTGTTATCTAGTGTTATTTCTAAGAGTTTAGTGGTTGGGTCGGGAGAAATGAGAGCACCACTATTAGATATGAGTGTGAAATTTTTAGGGGTGGACTTTTGGGTTGGTGTAAAAAGTAAAAGTTTAGTTTTTTGGGGATTTAGGAGGAGGCAGCGGTTTGAGAACCATTGTTCTACAGTATTGAATGCTTTTTGGGTAAGGGACTGTAGTTCAGTTGGAGAAGTGGCTGAACAAATTATAGTAGAGTCATCTGCATATTGAATACAGGTGGCGTGTGGAATTGCTGAGTGAAGGTCATTAATGTTGTTGTTGTTGTTGTTTGTCTTTCGGCTTTTTCCTGGTAAGGGGTCACCACAGCAGAACTCCGGTCCATTAATGATTGGCAGCAGATTTTTATGAAATGCCAAGGTGCCAACTCAATGCTCAACCCTCAACGAAGGCACACCCATTTACACACGCATGTCTTTCAAACACTACCAAACCACGGGGAGGACATGTAGACTCCACACAGAAGGCACTCCTAAGCCTCGCCAAGAATCGAACGGGAAAAGCCTCTTGCTGTGAGGTAACAATGCTACCGCCGTACCACCACAGCATGGAAGGTCATTCATATAAATGGAAAAAGGAGTGGGCCTAATATGGAGCCCTGAGGAACACCAAGGGAAACGGGAAGGTGATTAGATAGTTTATTGTGCCAGAGTACAGCCTGCTGTCTGTTGTCTAGGTAAGATTTGAACCAATTTATGGCTAGAGGTTCGAGTGAAAGGGATTTCAGTATATGTAAAAGGAGTTGGTGATTAACCATATCAAAAGCTTTAGATAAATCAATGAAGACTGCAGAGGAAAGAATATTTTTGTTACGGTTTGTGTTAATGCAGTCTGTGAAGGATAGCAGGGCAGCGGTGGTACTGTGGAAAGGTCTAAATCCATGTTGACAGTTGGCAAGTAAGTTGTTTTGGAGTAGGTGGTTAAGTAGTTGCTTATGGATGCATTTCTCCATTATTTTTGCAAGAGGAGATAGTAGAGCTATAGGACGAAAGTTAGAAAAGTCATTGGAGTTCCCACCTTTATGTAGTGGGATGATGTGAGAAATTTTCCAGAGAGATGGGAGAGTTCCTTCACTTATGGTTCTGTTAATCAGAATGGAAATGGGATAGGCAATGGCTTTAGCTCCTATTATTATGTCATTGGTGTGTGTATGTTTATTGACATTGCTTTCAAAAAAATTCCTGTTAGGCCAATGAAAGTCATACAAATACGCCTCTACCTGTGTGTTGCCTTTGACATGGCATATGTGTGTGACATATGCATTCCATTACACATCTGTTTGGGTTGTGTACACCTACTTGTGTAGGTAGCAGCAGGTTTGCTGCTTTGCTCCAGTACAGCTGTTTGGCACTAGGCTTGGTTGTATGCTTTTCACGTGTATGGTCAGAGATTGTGTTCTGTCCTCTGCTGCCATTATACAGCATTTCAAGAGCTGCATTTACTAATCTGTGATATTGCTTGGCTTATACTTGCACTGCTGACAGGCTACTTGGATGTTGGTTAATTTATCTAGTGTGTGCTGTGATCGTATTTATTATCCTACATTTCACAACTACCATCAGTCATACACATCCAGGTATGACCGCCACACAGTTTGCAAAATGTCATAATGTGCTAGTGCATAGGTATATATGTATTTCTTCAGTTCACCATGGCTGGTATGTATCATCACCCTGTTTGTCAACTTTCCATTGCCTGTGTTGTGCCGTCTGTGTAACTTACCTATCCTTAGTATTTATTTCCAACCTTTGATTGTCATGTATTGTGATATTTGTTATATGGGTATACCTTTTGTGATGGCCTTCCCCTCCTCTTTCCATGTTTTTATCTTTCTTACTGTTCTTAAAAAATAAAATATGGGGCCTATTCCCACCCAAAAAAAAAAAACACTGCCCGTGCCCCTCTAACTGTCCCTCAGATTTTCTTATTCCAACATATTTCTTGTGTGCCCCTCTTCTTTAACCAAACCCCACATTTGCTTTTCTACTTCCCTATTTCCTTGGGTTCATACATTACCTGTCTTCCACATGTCTTGCACCCATTGTTAGCTAGCTACTGTTATCTCTGGTGATGTGGCCATGGTTGCACTTCACTTTTATTAATTTTTTTATTAGAAATTTTACGGATTATGTTGGAATCCATATGTGAGAGCTATATATTTTAATAATAAAGGACATTTGGAGATGTTCTGTGGCTGTCTCTAAGCTTACTGGAGAGATTTTGTTGTAGATATGTATTTACAAATGTCAGGCAGTATTTAAGTAACATTATTTCCATAACTTTGTTAATGTACATCATGCTTTGTGAGACATTCCCCCGGATTTACTAATCTCCCATGCAGGACTACTGTAGTCCTGCATGGAAGCGGCCGCTTAGGAGCAGGATGGCAGCATACCATGCATATTAATGAAGGTGCGCTGCCCGACATCCTAGGCATACACGGAGCGTGTATGACTACAGGGGGTGTGTCTGAGAGCAAAGCACTCAGAATAAACTTACAACCACTTGGAAGTGCCTTAAGCATACCATATCCAATGGCCGGTGTTCTGCCCAGCAACAAAACACACAGCTTCTGCAAGGCCAGAACCCAGGACCATGCACACCATACACAAAATGATTTACCACTAAGCCATGCCAGATATGCAGAAGTCGTATTTGTCAGAAACATAACCCCAGCCCAGTCATGCAACAGTACAGAGAATGTATACCTACAGCTAGATGGGCGTGTGTGTGCAAATATATCACTATCTAAACGGATACAACATATCTATAGATGTAGTCACATATATATATATATATATATATATATATATATATATATATATATATATATATACATATATATATATATATATATATATATATATATATATATATATATATATATAAATATCCAGAGATATATACATATATATACAAATATATGAACAGATATACATGCAAATGCTGATAACTACACATATATATGTCAACATCTAAATGTCCACATATACACATCAAGTGACATATATGTACACAGATATATGTCTCCGTAGGTATATTCCGACTTAGTTAGAAATATGTAAGCAAATATATATACCCACAGAGGTCTATATGGCCAGACATCTGTAGATACCAATGATAGATGAACAGAAATATATATGTCCACATGCACCATCAATGGGCCTGAGAGGCCCCAAACAATATATGTCACGTACGAATTTGCATACCCCCCCACCCATCCAAACACGTCTGCCCTGCAATACACTACCAAGCTCATAGTATTGTATGTCTGTCAATGAACTAGGGAATTAAATTAGCCCTCTGTTAGGTTTCACATGTTGACATCACATACGCCTCTCCCTCACCCACTAGGTGGGCCGAGCATCCAACCCAGGCCATCCCCGACCCATACATGCATAACCCACAGTTCTGCTTCCCCCCACCCACAGCACACACGCAGCCACCATCCCTACCCTGGTTACCGGCCGGTAGCTACCACACCAACACACATTGCCCCCCACCCACCTTGGGACCCATCCCGTATGATATCCCGACCCAAGTATCCTAGGTACAGCACACACCGTAGACCATGCACATAGCCAGGGGTACCTACGTAACCCTGGGTGTGGACGAAGGTTGAATACTAAATGTCTGGGTTGTCCAGCATTGAACAAATGTATTCCTAGTACTAACAATAGATTTCACTTGTGACTCTGTGTACACTAACAGGTATATATATATATATATATATATATATATATATATATATATATATATATATATATATACAATAGATATATATATAATGCAATATATATATATATATATATATATATATATATATATATATATATATATATATATACGCAGACATATACATATTTATATATATATATATATATATATATATATATATGTGTGTGTGTGTGTGTGTGTGTGTGTGTGTGTGTGTGTGTGTGTGTGTGTGTGTGTGTGTGTGTGTGTGTGTGTGTGTGTGTATATATATATATATATATATATATATATATATATATATATATATATGTGTGTGTGTGTGTGTGTGTGTGTGTGTGTGTGTGTGTGTGTGTGTGTGTGTGTGTAGATATACACAGATATATAGCTATGATATGATACAGCACTTAAGAATGACATATGTTCACAGGCCATGCCAATGGAAGCGAGGGGCCCAATCACCAAACGTGTAACACGTAGCTTCAACCCCACCCCCCCAGAGCCAGACAGGGGAAACATACAAACAAACACACAAACAATGTAAACAATCCACTGCTCCCCAGACCACAGGCAGGATACAACCGGGGGGTGACACAGTCGACCTGAGAAGTCTAATCTTGGAACAGAGACAGGAGCATCCCTTGCGGGACACCCCAAAAATTGTCTTGTTATAAGAGGATGCCGATGCGATGACCTATCAAGTCGGGGTGTGTACATTCCCGGACTACAAGGGTGGCAAAGAATAATGACCCATGGGTCGAGACAACATACGAGATGGGTCCCGTGAAGTGGACAGTGGGCAGTGTGTAGCGGTGTGTTTAGACCCTACCTGCACCTAGAGTAAGGATGAGTGCTGTAGAGGAGGTGAGGGTGGGGGAACTATGGGTATGTAATTATGGGTCTAGGCGTGCAGGTGTTTGCTGGAGTGGTTCTATTTGGACCGCCCCAGGGATGTAAGCAATAGTGTTCATTGGGCAGAGCCACTGCCCAACGAGCAGCCATTCCCGCTATGAGTCCCACTGCAGCACAGACTATTTTACATGGAAAAGTACAGTATAAACAGATGTATTGTTGCAAATCCCACTAAATAACAGCAAAGAACACATGGTCGCAACATCCCACTGTAGGCATGTAAGTCGAACTACTTGGCATCACAAGGTGTTATTGTTGTCCCCACCTACCAAACCCACATCCAAATGCAGTGTATATACACAGCTGTTGCTGGAGAAGAAATGGCCACCTGTGGACCTTCCCATCAGCCTACCTGCACATCCCTGGACATGCCCCCTACTATCTGCCCCTCTGTGTGCCCCATTAACACCACTTACCTATCGACCCCTGTGTCATTACTACTACTGTTCACAGTCACAGGCAGGTGTCACCCTCTTCCCCAACTATATCGGCAGAATCTGGAACCCCCTACCCACGTGTATTACCTCAGCTGTCCCACACAACACATGTAAATAACACATGAAGGAACACCTCAAGCACACTTGGAGCAGCACATGCTCACCACCTGGCAAATTCCCCCCCAACTAACACTCCATACCCCCCACACCAACTAGTGAAATTGACACCTCCTGTCCTGTCTGCATACAAATTCCAACATCCTGCATACCTTCCTATTGCTCCAACACCAATCATACCAATGGCCTACTATACAGTTACAATGTCCTCCCTTCTACCGACCTACCTACTCCTTCACTATTCACTTCTAATCTAACACACAGGTATGGCATAACTAAACCCAACCTGAATACCTGAGTGTAACCTATCCAGAACCATTAAACTGGAATCACAGTTCACCTTAAACTGAACTATGTCAACAGTCATACCTGTCATGTAAACCTGACCTTTGCACATATAATACTGACATGTTAAAGTGAACTAAGCATGAAGAATGTAGTACGTAGCTATGTTAGATCTGTTACTCTCTATAAATGTGTACATCTCAGTACTATGTGTAATGTGTAGCTGGGGATTACTGTGGAGCTATACTCCCCAGGCCATCACTGACAATAGAGAAGCATCCATTCGGATTGTCCCGGACAACAAATGTGAACTAAATACATGAAGTAGCATGGGGGTATGCTGCAGCAATCGTGAGTATGCTTGTTTGGGCAGCAGTAAGCAATGCCCACACTGGTTAAGTAATGTGGAGGCCAACCCAGTGTAAGACGCTGTAACCGGAGGTCAGCAGATCTGAGCCGATTTGAGCCTCGCGCATACCAGCGCATACCCGCCTACACTTCCTCTACAGTGTCTTAGGCCCTCTGTAGCCAACAGCTCTCGTCGTGCCCATTAACAAAGTAATCTGTACTCCCGGGTTCCAACCCCCCCCCCCCCACCCTGCACACTACAGTCTAAGTGAGTTACCACTAAGGCATGGCAGATACACATTCAGCTGCTGTTATCACAAACATATCATCCAGCACAGTTATTCAACAGTATAGGAAATGTATGTAGGTATGTAGATTAATACCAGCAAACATGTTCACATTGCTCAATCACAGTGTTCTGAGCAGTCTATGTGTATCAATGAACTGTGCCTGTCTAAACATACTGTGAGAACACTAGTCTTGCATAATACTGAAGAGAAGATTGAATAACAGTGCACACCGTGGGGGCGTGTGGGCGTGCACAGAATATCACACCTCGGGAGTTGGTTACGCAGAACCGGGAGATGAGGGTGGTCCAGTGTGTGAGCAAACCGCTGTTTCCTGAGCCCCTAGCAGAAGGCTACCAGTGGGAGAAACAGTGTAGACCAGCAAAGTCTACCAGTGACACAAAAACAGGTCCATCCCTGGTGGGACGAACGAAACCTTGTGGGTCACATAGGTGTTTCCACCAGTATCATAGGAGGATCAAGGAAAGGCTCGAACATACGTGGACTAAACGGATGAAGAGCCTGCTGAAGCTTGAGACGAGACTGTATAATGGAGGAGTACCAACACATGCAGAGAGAGAAATGTGTGGAGGTGTGGTATGGCTGGACTAGCAACTGGGGGATGGATGGATGCTGTGTACGTGGAGCTCGGGGGCCGGGGAAAGGGAGCATGGGCATGACATTAAGGTAGAAATATGCAAATTAAGCAAAACTACCGACCAGTGAGCAGGCATTCCTGGTTAGGGTCCTACTGTAGTACAGTCTATTTTACGCGGCAAAGCACGTTATGAACAATATTTTTGTTGCAAGACCCATGAAATAGCAGAAATATATGAACTGGAGTACCACAAAATATGCACATGTGATGTATCAGTGTCAGATGGAATAAGGCACTAGTAGGCAGGTTTAAGCACAAATAAGCAGTAGTAAGCATATATAAGCACTAGTAAGCATGTTTAAGTGTGTTTGCGCAGTGGTAAGCACTACCTACACAGAATAAGCAATGTAGAAGCTGTGTGTTAAAAAAACTGTAACCGGAGCTTAGCAGTGCTTAGCTCCACGCAAATCCGCGCACACCCGTGTAAAACTGCTTTAATGTGCCGTAATCACTCTGTACCCAATGGCCCATGTTCTGGCCAGCAACAAAATAAACGGTTCCTGCAGGGCTCGAACCAAGGACCCTGCACGCCACAGACAAAGGAATTTACCTCTAAGCCATGACAGATACAAATGAAGTTGATGTTTTCAGAAACATATCATCCAGTCCAGTCATGCAACAGCACAGAGAATGTATACCTAAAGCTAGATCGATGTGTGTGCAAATATATTACTATCTAAACGGATACAACATATCTATAGTTGTAGTCATATATATATATATATATATATATATATATATATATATATATATATATATATATATATATATATATATATATATATATATATATATATATATATATAAATATATATATATATATATATATATATATATATATATAAGAAATATTCAGAGATATATACACACACATATATATATATATATATATATATATATATATATATATATATACGCAGATATATGTCTCCGTAGGTATATATGGACATAGTTAAAAATATGCCAGCATATGTATATGTATATATATATATATATATATATATATGTATATATATATATATATATATATATATATATATACCCACAGAGGTATATACGGCCAGACATCTGTAGATAGCAATGGTAGATTAACAGACACATATATGCTCACATGCACCGTGAATGGGCTTGAGAGGCCCCAAACAATATACGTCACATATGAACTGGCATACCCCCCTCCCAACCAAACACGTCCGCCCTGCAATACACTACTAAGCTCATTGTATTGCACATGTGTCATTGAAACAGGGATTTAAATTAGCCCTCTGTAATGTTTCACGTGTTGACATCACATCTCCCTCTCTCCCACCCACTAGGCAGGCCGAGCAGTACAGGCCCATCCAACCAAGGCCATCCCCGGCCCATACATTTATTACCCACAGTTTCGCTTCCCCCCACCCGCTGCACACATGCAGCCACCATCTCTACCTTGGTTACCGGCCCATAACTACAACACAACCACACATAGCCCCCTTTCCACATACACCCCCCTCAAGACCCATCCCTTATGTTGTCGTGACCCAGTATCCTACGTCTGGCACACCCTGTAGTCCATGCACATAGCCATGGGTACCTATGTAACTCTGGGTGTAGACGAAAGTTGTATACCCAATGTTCGGGCTGTCCCGCATGGGATGAATGATTACCTGATATTAACAATAAATTTCATGTGTGACTTTGTGTACTCTAACGGATTTAGTTGTAGGTGTCACAAAGCATAAGTGGCACACAAGGATGGCCAGTATGCACACGAATCACAGTACCCAACAATAACAGGTAACATTACAGGATATGTAGCTAAATATGTAGAGGTATGTGTGTGTATATATACCCATAACTACATGGAGATATACCTCTCCCTGTCTGTAGTATAAATGTATACATAGATAGACAGACATATATATAAATACCCACATATAGATATATACATATGCAGGCACCCATACATCCATATGTCGTTAGATATGTATACAGCAATGTATGTATATATATATATATATATATATATATATATATATATATATATATATATATATATATGTATATATATATATATATATATATATATATATATATATATATATATATATATATACATATATATATATATATATATATATATATATATATATATATATATATATATATATATATATATATATATATATATATATATATATATATATATATATATATATATATATATATATATATGTATGCATACATATACAGATATATACATATATATATATATATATATATATATATATATATATATATATATATATATATACGTGTGTGTGTGTGTGTGTGTAGATATATGGGTCCACTTCTAAATCCCTACTCTCAAAATCTCGAAATTCAAAATACTGAAACCAAAACCCCTAAAGCTCAAAATCCCTAAAAACTCAAAATACGGAAACTCAAAATATTGAAAGAAACACAGTGCAGCAACACTACCTATACTGCAGCAATCACATACAAAAACATATTACACTTCAAGTATATACTGAAACAAATAAAACACAAACCATAAGCCACAAGCCCCCTGTACCCACCACACCCCTGCTACTTAAATATATCAACTCCAAGATTGCACTTTGGTGTAGTGAAATGCAATCTCGAAGTTGATATATTTAAGGAGCAGGGGGTGTGGGGGTGCAGGGGGGCTTGCCCCCCTGCAATATGCTTTGTGTTTTATTTGTTTCAGTATATACTTGTGGTGGAATATGGTAACTGTTGGTATCCTGTGTGTTTTCAGCATTTTGAGTTTCAGTATTTTGAGTTTTAGGGATTTTGAGCTTTAGGGATTTTGGTTTCAGTATTTTGAATTCTGAGAATTTGAGAGTAGGGATTTAGAAGTGGGCCCATATATATATATATATATATATATATATATATATATATATATATATGTGTGTGTGTGTGTGTGTGTGTGTGTGTGTGTGTGTGTGTGTGTGAGTGTGTGTAAATATACACATATATATAGCTAGGATATGATACAGCAGTTAAGAATTACATATGTTCACAGGCCGTGCCAATGGGGGTGAGGGGCCCAATCAATAAACATGTAACAGGTAGCATCAACCCCCCCCCCCCCAGTTAGACAGGTGAAACATGCAAACACACAATAAAAGTAAACAAACTACTGATTCCCAGACTACAGTCAGGATACTACCAGTGGGAGAGACCCGCCAAGATTAATCTTGAAGCAAAGACAAGAATGTCCCTTGTGGGACAACCCAAAAATTCTATGCATATTTGGGTTTCCAGGCATTACACAGATGTCCAACTGCAGGGCACGCATGGTCTCAGACTACAAGGTTGGGGAAGCCTGATGATCCATGGGGCGAGATGACATACGTGATGGGTCCTGAGAAGTGGGGATTGGGCAGTGTGTACTGGTGTGGCCAGATCCGACCTGCACCCGGAGTAAGGAAGAGTGCTGAAGAGGAGGTGTGAGTGGGGAATTATGGGTATGTAATTATGGGCCTAGGCATGCAGGTGGTGGCTGGAGCAGTTCTATGTGGACCGCCCCAGGGATGTAAGCAATAGTGTGCATTGGGCAGACCCAATACCTAACAAGCAGCCACGCCCAGTATGAGTCGCACAGCAGCAATGTCTAGTTTACAGGGCAAAGGGCGGAATAATCGGATGTGTTGTTGCAAACCCACTAAATGACACCAAAGAACACATGTTCACAACACCCCACTGTAGGCATGTAAGCCGAACTAATTGGCATCACAAGGTATTATTGCTGTCCTCACCCCCACCCAGGGGTGTGAATGTCCAGACCTACCCCCAAATGCAGGGTATATACACAGCTATCACTGTAGAAGAAATGGCCAGCTGTGGACCTTCCCGTCAGCCATCCTGCACATCCCTGGACATGTCCCCATACTATCAGCCCCTCTGTGTGGCCCAATAACACCACTTACCTGTCGACCTCTGTTCCAGTCATAGTAATGTTCACAGTCACAAGTAGGTGACACCCTCCACACAACTATATTGGCAGAATCTGGAACCCCCAACCCAGGTGTATTACCGCAGCTGTCCCAGACTACACATGTAAATAACACATGAAGGGAAAACTCAAGCACACTTGGATCTCCACCTGCTCACCACCTGGTGAAGTCCACCACCCCCAACACTCCATACCCTTACATCAGCTACTGACACTGACACCTCCTGTCCTGCCTTGCAAACATATCCCAACACCCTGCAAACCTGCACTACTGCTCCCCCACCAATCAGTTGAACAGACTACTATACAGTTAAAATGTCCCCCCTCCACCTACCTGCCTACACCTTCACTATTCACATCTACTCTACAACACAGGTATGGCATAACTAAACCTAACCCAAATACTTGAGTGTAACCTATCCAGAAATGCTAAACTGAAATCCCACTTAACCTTACACTGACCTTCATGAACAGTCATACCTGACATGTACACCTGACTTAAGCATGTATAATACTGACATGAACATGAAGTAGCAGGGGGGTATGCGGCAACAAGCAGGAGTACGCCTGTGTGGGCTGCGATGAGCAATGTCCACACTGGTTAAGCAATGTGGAGGCCAACCCAGTGTAAGACGCCGTAACCGGAGGTCAACAAGTCTGAGCCTAGCGCACATCAGCGCATACCTGCCTACACTTCCCCTGCAGTGCCTTAGGCATGCTGTAGCCCACAGCCCTCATCGTGGCCAGTAACAACATAATCAGCACTCCCAGGTCCCCCCCCTGCACACTATAATCCAAGTGAGGTAACACAAAGGTATGGCAGATATACAATCAGCTGCCGTTATCACAAACATATCATCTGGCACAGTCAGTCAACAGTATAGGAAATGTATGTCGGTATGTACATTAATACCAGCAAACATGTGTACAGTGCTCAGTCACAGTATTCTGAGCAGTCTATGAGTATCAATGAACAGTGCCTGTCCACGCATACTGTGAGAACAGTAGTCTTGCATAATACTGAAGAGAGGAATGGAAAACGGGGCACGCTGTGGGGGCATGTTTCATCCGCGGAAGCGGGAGATGAGGCTGGTCTGGTGTGTGAGCAAACCACTGCTTCTCAAAACCCTGGCAAGATGCTACCAGTGGGAGAAACAATGTAGACCAGCAAAGTCTACTCGTGACACAACAATAGGTTCGTACCTGGCGGGACACACCAGACTTTGTGGGTCACAATGATGTTTCCACCAGTACCGGAGGTGGATGAAGGGAAGGCTCAAATGTACGTGGACTAAACGGATGAAGAACCTGCAGATAGTTGCATTGAGACAGTAAAATGGAGGGATACTGAGACGTGCAGAGAGGGAAATGTGTGGAGGTGTGGTATGGTAGGACTAGCAACTGGAGAATGGATGGATGTTGTGTACGTGGAGGTCGGGGACCGGGGAAAGGGAGGATGAGTATGACATTAAGGTAGAAATATGCAAATTAAGCAGAACTGCAATAGTGTAGTGGGAAGAGCATCCGCCTAATGTGCATGCATTCTCGGGTCAAGTCCCACAGCAGCACATTCTATTTTCCATGTGAAATTGGTATAACAACATCACTTTGCTGTATAACCTACTAAATGACATTTACACTTGAACAGGGGTACTGCATTACACATAGACCCACTCACTATTCAAAGGACATGAGACAACACACAGATATGTATACACAGACAACCTTTAATGGTGTATTTTACAGTAATGTATGCCATTGCCAAAAGGACATAGATCTGGACTTATTTAATCATTGAGGAATGCAAGGCCCATACAGAAAAGTAGATGCAGACAGTGCGGATATATAACACACTATGCTGTCCAGGCCAAGCCCATCAATTCGTACAACTGTAGACAAAGGATTTACCATCAAGATAGGTAACAATACACAATAACAGATGTAGTTCAGCAGCTGCCAGTTACATCCTATAGTCAAGGCCTAGGGGGACATTCATTACCTGTCATAATGTCTGTGTATCTGTCACATGTATGGACCCTGACCAACAAATGTCATGGGAGTCCACGATATGACTGGGATGATAGCAGGAATGCTAGCAGAAAATTATGATAGGCCAATACCAAACAACCCCTAACCGTATCACAGCAGGACAAAGCCAGCCATATATGTGGAGAACAGAGGCAGGAACACAGGGCCCTACTCGTAATATTGCTGTTACACACCCTGCAAATTGCTGGTGTTACAGGATTCATTGCAGCATACCCTTATGCAGGAATAACACATCAGGAACACAAATGGAAGTAGCCATGTACTGATAGCATGCAACAGACAGATTGCCAGGGATATATCTAGGACAAGTCCTGTGTGGTGCACAGGCAAAAGCAAACAGACAATCCACTGGCCATCATGTGGATAGGCCCACTGTTAAGAGCTACTCAGACCATCCTAAATTACTATGTACATGCAAACACTGCAAGACCAGCGATATGCAAAGCACATAACAACACTTCTCACTCTTTCTGTAGGTCTGGAACTTCTTAAGATTGTATAGTTGTCCTGTGTCTGCAAGCCCCACTGTAATAGGTACTGCAACCTGCCATCCGTAACACTGCTGTCCACATACAGGAAGGATGTCTTCCATACTGGAAAGGTGAAGGGACAATGCCCAATTTATAGTACTGGGTTGTCATGACAATGATTAACTGAATCACTACACAGCAGGCTGCATGCAGTCAGCAACTGTTGCACACCAATTGGTGCAGAGACCATCACCTGATCATGTGCATCACCTACAAAAGCCATGCTGACATCCATTCAAACCAACTCATTCACTCTACTAGAGAGGGAGAGAGACAGAGAGAGAGAAAGAAAAAAAAATTAAAAAATGAAACTCACACAGTGGGAAACAAATAACTACAAGCCACAACCGGGAAGGTGTCACACCCGTCCAAAGAATAAAAGATATGTAAAACATAACTGTATGTAATTTAATGTAGTATGTGGTATAGATTAATAGGATACATGATGTAGAATGTTTGATATGTGCCATCGGTAGTTGTCCCTGTAATGATGTCCCACTGCTCTGGACAATACTGTCTGTCCCTGTAAGCAGTGGGACATACCCGCCAACAGTGCAGATCAGCAATGAATGACAAAGATGTCAGCCATAATATCTGTGTATGTTATGTTAGTGTGGAGAATAGCTGTTGGAGGATGTACTGTCATCATGATAGATACATGGGTGTCAGAGCACATAACTTGCAGGACAGTCATATTAATGTGTAATGTAGCATTCACAAATGCCATAGGTGTGTAATAAGTGTACCAGCAATCTCACACCATATTTACCATCCTAATGTTAGTTTGTGTTCACATGTGGCACCTGTCTGTGTTGTAGCAAGGCAGAACAGTGCAGCTGTGAATGAAAGACAGTTACAGAATGTGGACCAGATGTCCATATGCACTCCACATATCTGTGTGATACGGAATGTGACGTGTATGTGTACAGATACAGACACTCATATAGACATAGGTATATCAACAACATACAACATATATCTACACATATATGTACATAGATGTATATTTATACACACATATATATAGTGGCACTGACAATGGCATGCAGGTGAAATAGTCTGTAACAGGCCAGCAAAGATGAGTGTCCCCACAGGGAGCATGGCTACAAACACATAGCAAAAAGCTTGGTACAATATAACATATGTCCCAATGGTAGATAAGCAGCTGACATAACAACTGCAGTCAATGAACGGTTTGTTGTAGCTAATATGGTGAGGGGAGACAAATATGTGTATTAAGAACTATGTTAACCCTGCTGTATGGTTGGCAGATCTGTTTCCATTCTTATGTCTTCCAAAACACATCTCGCATAGTCGTCTTCCCGCATACAGTGCCGCTGAAACAGCAATCATTACTGACCATCTGGTACAGCACTATGTACAGCTGTTTGGCCGGACAGCCCACGATCAGCAGAAGAGGACTGCCCTGTGAAATGAGCTAGTCCACAGGGTCAATGATGTCGGACTGCATAACCACAGCTATGAGCAGGTCCAGCATCATTGCACCTACCTGCTTCACCATGTACGTCAATGTGCAGCTGTCATAAGGGGGGACCACCTCAAAACAGGAGGGGCAACCCACCCATCCACCCCTCAGCTGTGTGGAGGAGCTTCTCAGCAGCCTTGTGGCACCTGTCCACCTGCAGCTTCAACACCTGGCAGGGCACATCTTGGAGGTGGGTGCCAACAACACACCAGCTGAGGAGCATGCAGGTAAGGCCCCGGGGTACATAGGTACCCCACTCATGTGTATGCATCTGCATCTGTACAGGTACATCATGCAAAACTGAGATGTCATATACATAGTCTGCTGCTGTGTAGTAGTAATAAACAGTTGTGTATAAGCTGCAATATTGTGTAATTCTACTGTTGATGTAATGTCATGCTGCACTCACCTTTTATGAATGCCACAGCTGTGGTCTCTGACATCAGCTTTCTCACACTCCTATGTAGGTCCCTGCAGCCCATAGCCGGTGAGTATGGTTTGTGTTCATGCATGATGATAAACTGGGCATGTAATAGCTATGGGATATCCCCCATGCACACGTCCAACACACCTACCCATATTGCATACTGTACATGTTCACATTCTGTTGCTGAGAAATGCACTGCATCACAGTAGAGACCATGCTGGGGTATTGGAAGGGTACAACAGACATATGCAAGATAAATAACATCCTATCAATGTGCAATGTGTCCACAGGGATGTGACATGTGGCAGGACACACGGCCTACAGTAGGGACATGTGTGACTCAACACCACCATGGCTGCAGCTATACACAATCAGGTTATGTAAATGTTGCAGATGTAACCCAGACCCGACAGCACTTGTCACAGCAGTGTGTAAACTCAAAGGGAAGTGCACATGAGTAGACCATGCAACCATGCAGAGGTCTGGGACAGGTGTAGTGCACCACTCACAGCCATGGTAAGGTCCGCTTGTTGTCAGTGTAATAGTCATGTACTGGTCATACATGCACTGCTGATGTTGTGAACTTTAACGCAGACATCAGGCATCCACAACTGATAGCTGTTCACATATCATCCCAGGTATGAGTTGCTACAACACATAGGGGCTGTGAGCATTGGAGCTGACATAACCAAAGCAGTACTATAGATGCATAAATGGTTTCTACACCTGCAAGGTATGGTGCATAGTACAAGGCAGGGTGTGGAACAGGTCCACAGTAACACTTTGTACATAGGTGCAGTGTTAACACGGGGAAGGGCCATCACCTACCAACAAAGCCCATGCCTCACACACATGCCTCACACACATGTATACTTCCGCTAGCATGATGTCACTATAGTTGCACTGCATGCTGTTGAGCTCCATATGTAATGCATGTTGACAGAAGGCTAATGGGAGGACTGTGTGTACAAATGCTGTGCAACTCCACATGTAGGAGTGTGGGGTGTGTGTGTGTGTGTGTGTGTGTGTGTGTGTGTGTGTGTGTGTGTGTGTGTGTGTGTGTGTGTGTGTCTCGGATGTGTTCGTAAGTGCAATCTAGTGGAGTGTGAATGATGCATGTCAGATATGTGTGTGTGTGTGTGTGTGTGTGTGTGTGTGTGTGTGTGTGTGTGTGTGTGTGTGTGTGTGTGTGTGTGTGTGTGTGTGTCCATGTATGCACAGGCGATAGTGGGATTGACCACATGGCGGTACTTCCCCTTGGGATTGTGCTGTACATGGAGTGAGACATGGGACACCAGGACAACCTGTCAGGCAGATAGGTAACCGGCTACCCACATATGCAGCACTACAAATGCAATGGGGAATTATCACAGCACATCAGTGAGTGTATCCAGGTAGTACTGTTGTCCGCATGATGGGTCGCTTGTGCAGCAGATGTGGCATGGACTGAGCAAGACTGTAGTATGAGGCTCTAGTGTGTGACATATGTAGTGAATGTAGCAGCCCCAACCATATAGGGGCTTCGTACACCATTACTGCCCATACACAGGGTAATACAGAGTGACAGCAGTGAGGCCATGTACAACCTACTCCACCCAAGTCAGGGAGGCGATGGAGTAACAGGTCAGGTGTGGTAGCTACACATGTGGGCATGGAGAGGAATGATATGTTAATGGGCTGTAGTGATGCGTGTATATTAGCAAGTGCCATGCAGGATGGGGAACATATGTAACCGACTGTGGGACTGTCTGTAAACTCAGGGAAAGTGAGGTAGTAAGGTAGCTGTCAGTGTGAATGTGTGTACTGTTATGCACTGCTGACAGGTCTTAACATGTGTATTTGTTCCCCGCACAGGTGGTGAGGTGGGTCAGGGTACTTCCTGCACGCAAACTGAGGTAGGTGTCCCTACAGACACCGATGATGATGAAGGCACAAATGAGGCACAGATGGGGTTGTCAGAAGCCGACACTGCACCAACACGTGTCATCACCCTCCTAGCCACCCCAAGCCTGCACACAGTTACAGTGCCCCTACAAACCCCATCACATGTGGCCATAGCAGAGGGACAGTTGGTGCTTGGTGGCAATGACCAGGAAAGTGTGGTGTCCATGCCAACTGTGTCAGGTCACAGTCAGCACAGCCAGATGTCCTGAAGGCCACCACATCAACAGATGTACCGCTGTGCTTGTGGGATGATCGCAGGTCATCATGCCCCTGGCAGAGGCACCACAACTGGTACCACCAGGAGCATGTTTCAGGCTATAATGGAGGCACAGTCACCTATGGAAATGCACACTAGAAAGGTCCTGAGGCTGCAGAGATCTGCTTTCGCAGCTGTAAGTGGCAACCTCCATGAACTCGCAGGTTTCTTCCATGAATATCCAAGGTCATGGATAGACGGTGGGGTGAGATGGTTGGCCTCCTTGACCATGGTATGTCTATGCTAGAACATGTGGTGGAAGTAGTGCGATGGCCGTGTGGATGTAGGCCAGAGACAGCAGCAGCTGGCAGTCAACATGGACATTCCAGGATGCACAGCTGCTCCCGTAGTGGCAGTACCAGCCCCAGCACATCACAGGGGCTGCTGTCCACACCACACCACAGCAGGCCTTGTGCACATGGTCCTGGCCAATCCCAGGCGAGACATGGTTCCAGCGGACTTATGTCATCATCAGGAGAGAGTAGCACTTTAAGGTCTGTACCTGCATGTGCCCATGGAACCCCTGGCAGGCACAGTCATAGTGTCTGTGGCCAGAGGCAGTGAACTGCACACCCTGCCAGGTATGGTCTACAGCTGTCCAACATTACCCGTATAGGGCAGCCACAATGGCGGGACTGTGTGCATGCATACCCACACACTATGCAACCACACCTAGGGTGACCCTATACAGACACACACCACATCACCATGCCTCAATCAAGGAACCACACCCCTCACCCACACACAAGGTGATGCATGTTTTGACCACCCTCGGCCTCTGGTACACCTGCAACACATCCTGTGCATATGATGATACCTGTGCCTCATCCCTGTCATCCATAATATCGATGCAGGGATAGGCTAACATGGTTTTGATGCACACGGTGACTGTAATGGAGTTCCACAATGTACCACAGTGTAGAATGTAGTCAGGGGTAATGTGTACTGCATACATGTCAGGTAGTATAGTCATGCAGCTAAGATGATGTTTACACACCCTGTGCATATGATGATACCTGTGCCACATCCCTGTCATCTATAACATCGAAGAAGGGACAGGCTAACATAGTTCTGAAGCACACGGTGACTGTGAAAGAGTGCCGCAATATGAGCAGTGTAGAATGTAGTCAGGGGTAATGTGTACTGCATACATGTCAGGTAATGTAGCTATGCAGCTAAGATGATGTTCACACACCCTGTGCATATGATGATACCTGCACAACATCCTTGTCATCCATAACATCGATGCAGGGACAGGCTAACATGGTTCTGATGCATACCGTGACTGTGATAGAGTGCTGTAATATACTGCATGTAGAATGTAGTCAGGGTTAATATGTACTGCATACATGTCAGGTAGTGTAGCCATGTAGCTAAGATGCATCTCAGCTGTTGGTAACACCAATTGATATCCCCATACTGACATCCATTTGTGCTGTAGGCATACATGTGTCAACAGGAGGATGGTCCGCAGTCATATTCCACAGGGTATGTCAGTGCGGTGACACCATGGCTGTGACATATGTGGTGTACAGTTGCACACATGCCACAGGTATGTATAACAGTTATTGGCAGTGCAAACTTGACCGGTGGCCTGCTGGTACAGGTATAATCCGCACCCTTATGTCAACCCATCCACACACACACATCCTTACTTGGCAACACTGTGTCTAGACCCCAACCCGGGTATGTAGTGCTACTGAACTGTGTGGCTGTCATTGCACACACAACACCATCTGTTGGGTGAGGTGTGTACCAGGTCACGTGCTACATGCAGACCATCCACAGACACTTACAATATGGTAATGAGGGATGTAATGTTTGTATATGGAGAATAAATAGTGCGTCATACCATCATATACACATTGACTGACACATAACAGGTAGACATACATCTTAGAGACCTGGTTGTATAGTTGCTAACTAGTCCATGTGTCCAATGTGTTACAGGTAGGCTGCACACAGCACATGTGTAACTGGGCTGTATCCTGATATCTGTTACCTGTATGGGTGACGGTGACATGGGCCACCTGAGAGTGGTACGTGGGCCATATACTAGATGTACCATGGTGTAAAGACAGTGTACACAGCACCCACATCCCCCACTGGATATTGTACACACTAGAACCCATCTTGATACTCTGACATACCCACTATCACACATTGGCCATGATGCAAAAACAACCCATTGCATATCACAACAGTGGTACCACAGGGATATGCATGTGATGCACATGCCACAGGCATAGTGGGGTGTTGCATTATGTTACCACACCAATGGGCACACAACAACATCTTCCATACTACTGTGTGGCAATGTGTATCATAAAAGGAGTATGTGGACTCGGACTGGTGTATCCTACAGATATGCACACATGCACGCATACACATACGTGGCAGACCTCAATGGGATTCCCATGCCTACTGACCCATTGGTACAACACTGTTGTGCTGGTACTGCAAGGCACATGTAGCTGTTAGGGAGCTGAGTGTAACAGGCTACATGTTACGTTAATGGGGATGAGAGGCACCACACACTATACAAGTTGTACAAATAGGTATCCCCCCAGCCAAACACGTCTGCCCTGCAATACACTACTAAGTGTTGGGGATCCCATAACCAGGGACAGTGACAACATGGACAGACGATGTTACCTGTACTACATCCCACCTGTATGATGTCAGGCTTTTATTGGTAACATATCATGCAGTACAGTCTGGCTCCCATGGGGAATGTATTATGTAGAAGCCATCAACATTATCAGGCTTCAGATACACAGACATAGATATGCAGATACAGCTATACATATATATATATATATATATATATATATATATATATATATATATACATATATACATATACATGTGACTACACATACACATGCAGTTATATGTACAGTACAATACATACGTGGTAGGGGCAAACAATATGGAACAGCCACTATGCCTACAGTTGACCCCTGAATGACTGGGCACTTATGTGCCACCCATACAAATGACAATTGTTGCCTGTAACATACACAAACAGAGAGGTCATAGGTAAAACAACACCCATAGGTTTGCAGACATGGAAACCTTTCATCATGTACTATTACAGTTCTACATGCCATGCCATATAGCTGCTCAGACACTGACAACTATATCAATGTAGTGATGCTACAGTGGACCAGTTACAGTCATACAGTAGGCTGGAAAGATTCACAGCTGTTGCTGTCCAGGCCAAGCCATTCACATTGTACAATAGGAAAGACACACTGGGCCACAGGATACCTAACAATCAACAGTATGTACTCCAGGTGTGTAGTTCAGCAGCCTCTATCTACACACTGTACAAACACAGTAGGTGGTATAGACGTCTTATGACCACATGGGTTGTAACTGCTACATAACATGGCATAACTGACACCATCATGAGTACACCAACACACAGAACAGTTTGTATGGCAGGGGGCAGTAGTCCTGCAGTACCCAGATCCATGTCAGTAATGTGTATATAGGTGAAGTATATGGTAATGTACATCCAGATACCTTAAGGCAGCTCAGCCCTGATACCCCCACATTTTATAGCAGCATAGGTCATTTCTGGTGCTCCCCCCTAGACTCAATAATACAGGGCCATATACCACTGTTACATACACTGAGCTCTGCAGTGCATGAGTGCACACATGTATTGTGTAGGTGACGCCCACACATATATGGCCCCAGCCCCACCATATGTATGGGGGTTACAACGGCAGTGGGCTGATGGCAGACATGGCAGTGTGTTATACTCCCAGCCCACTATGGATCAACCACTGACATCATGACATATGTGCAAAGCTTGGTATGTGGGTGATGGACAGAGGCTGGAATACAGGCACATATGTGGACAACTGTTGCTATACATTATGCAAGGTGCAGGTGTTACAGGATAGTCTGCAACATACCCTTAGTCAGGGAATGCCGGTAGAGACAGTCATGGATGTAGCCATGTACCGGTAACACGCAACACACACTGCCAGTGTATTATCTGACACAAGACTTGTGTGGTGGACAGACAAGACATGATAGGCACAGCTCCAGCCATCATGAGGGTAGGCCCACAGTTGTGTGCTATGCAGACAGACTGCATTCCATGGCAAACTAGTATGTACACCCACATCCTGTAACATCAGTACTGTACAAAGCACAACACAACTCCACTTGCAGTCTGTCTGTACTTCCTGATCCTCCTATAAATATGTGGCTGCCCTGAGTGTGCCAGTTCTCCTGTATGGGGTATTGCTACATGCTGTCAGTAGCACTGCTGCCCACACGCAGGACGGATGCCCATCACACAGGAGATGTAATGGGACCACACACACACATGATGTGGGAATCTATAGTGGGTGGTTGCCATGGCAGTGTTAATTGGGTGTAGTACACATGTGTAATCATATATCTGGTTATCTGGATATGTATATGTACATATATTCCCACCATATGTCCTGGACATGAAGTGTAGGCCAACCCCAGCCCTTATGTTCCCAATGTCATAGTTGCAGGGTATGTCAGGTATCTATAGCAGGTATACTAGTAGACTATTGCTACTGTCATTGGGATTGTCTTCACAGACATGGTGTCTGTGGGAGGTCACATCTGCTCATAACATGTGTGCCATTGGTTACTGAAAGACATCCAAAGGACATCAGTGTACAGTACCGCTGCTAGCACATAATGCCGCTGTGGACTGCAGCAGAGATATTGGTCAGTATATGTGGAGGGTCTGACACAGTCTGTACAGTCCAGAGGTATACACATAAGCCCTTAGTACTACACATGTACCATGGCTGACAATATGGATTTGGATGGACATGTAGATAGGTATAACACATAACGACTGGTATATGATGTCCACCATAGGTCATGCATTCACACACCCCTGCCTGGCCTGTAACGGTATGATCTCTGGTACAGGGGTGCCATGGCCACATACTACACAATAGGTATTGACATACATCTGCACTGCATCCCATTGCCCTGTCTGACATAGATGACTGTTAGGGGAGGTCCAGCAGTGGAACATCTGGCTAGTATCTACACGTGAAATCCCACTGGGTAGGTACACTCAGCTTCTAGACTTGTCACAATGCACTGTGCAGGCTGCAGGCAGACTGGCTCAACACTGGCCTACACCTCCCAAGGGGGAATGCACATGTACCTGCATATAAATCCGTCTCAACAGGCATGTCACAGCACAGGGTAAGATACACCTGTGTGACAGTGCATATCCACAACCAATGTGAACACAGCCACATATGGTTAGCTAGCATGGTATTACAGTATATGGACTATGTGTTCGACACCATCCTCATATGTGCCACTCACAGACTGACCCTATATATACTGGCCTGCTACACAGTTTGGTCTAGTGGTTGTCTGTGGTAAGGGACATGTGTATTTATGGCCCTACAAATATGTATGCCACTACAGTACCATACGGTGGGGCAGCATGTAACATCTGATAGTAGGGGAACTAGAACAATATCATCTACCACAGTCTGTACACAGGCTAAGGTACATATCAACACTACACACACTGTCAACATTCACCATAGGTACACAGACCTCATTACTGTACGAACATCCACAGAATGTGCAGGTAATGTCATGTAATGTAACCCCTACTGTACATAACATGTGTAGCAGTCAGATATATCAGTGGCTTGTTCTCAGATATGATGCCATAAAGTATGGTGTACAGCACATAGCACCACTTCATGCATGACATGTCTACAAAGGTTGACAGAGTTGTGGCTGGAAGCACATACACAGGGCAATATTGACATGTTGCTGTGATAACTACATACATTTACTGTTGTTACAGGGTTGTTGCAACATATGTCCTTTGAGGGATATGACGTCTGTGACTACCACAGCTTTCTCCATCTACTGACTGCAATCCTCACACTACCTTCAGCAGTCGACAGCTAGATGCTCCATGAGTGACACATGCAACCACGGACACAACACTGCCCAGGCTGCAGATGACCCTGCAGATGGAGATTCCCCATCAACATGGAACTGACATGGCAGGTATTGAGACATGTACAAGGGCCTTATCCACACAAACACTGTGAAAGCAACATTACTCCAAATGTAGTATAGTGGCACTTACAGTCTGTAGTCAGGTCAGGCACATCCACCTCCTGTTTGTTGCACTGTTTCCATAGTGTATGTTGTTAGAGGTAGACAGCAATCCATCTGAGATGCTGTTTGGCACATGACAAATCTAGTTCCTGCTCACAGTGGGTGAAAAGGGCAAACACCACCATGATGTTCCTAGGTATTGGAGTGTGTTTCCATACAATTGACTATGGGAATGTTACCACAGCTGTTTCACATGCAAACAGCTAGGGGGAGGGCTGCAATTCATGCAGAGGTCATCATCTGATCATGAGCATTACTTACATTACACATTATACTGCTTAAGCAAAGCAGGTGTAGGTCCCCATGTCTACCTGAGAGCGGTTGGAGAATGCAGACAGAGGCAAATACATGTCAGGGAGGGGTGGAAGAGTAAAACTGAAGTATGTTTGTATCACACACCTAGCAGCACATGGTATCAAACCCTGGACAACTATGTAGTGCTAGCAGAGTTTGTTGCAATTATTGGATGTGCCACATGGGTTACCTGTTGTGGAGCACTCAGAACATATATGTGATGGTGAGTAACATCTCAACAGGGATACAGTAGCTGTATGGTAGGTGACACATACATGCCTGTTGGTATGAACAGGTGCCAGCGTCAACACAGCCACACTCTCACAAGGACACACACACACATTGACACATGTGGCAGGGCCAGGTGTACAACTCATCGGTTGTGGGATTGCTACATCACATCACTGTGCAGGTATCCCATGAACCACACAGGTCATACAGGGGCTGTATGTTCAAAGGGTATGGGAAGGTGTCTGACATCAGACAGCATGCTGCAGTATGCCCATGGGGGTTGTAAGAAGTGTGAATGTGAACATCTGCAGCATGCAACACACACGCAAACACACAGGGTGCCACTACTGACATGCATGGGTACATGTCTGCACAGATGTGTGGTGTTCGACTGCGCCAGACTGTCCAAGGCTAGGCAAAGGGTGTACCTTGGCATCAGGCCACATGACGATGGTCTGTATTGTGGCTCAGGAATGTAGTGTCTGCATTTTCCCACACAGGCGGGTAATGTATCCCCCATCCGGTCTCCTGGGTGACTACTGTGTGTGGGCAATACTGTGCATTACTTGCCATGTGTGTGTTCCTTCATCCATGACATGGACAGTGTCTGGGATATGCACACCTCCCACATACATGTACAGTGACATGTGGAACTGTACCTGGGGTGTCCGGCCCATGTTGTGAACACAGATTATCATCAGATGTTCTAGTCCTGGCCACCTGTGGCAGGAGCTGGCAATGGCCAGCAGCTTTACCCTGCACCTACATGGAGTGCATGCTATCAGCATTCCTTGGTGTCAGTGGCATCTGTCCATACAGGAAAGTTGTCAGGCATGGTATGTCCATTGTGGGTCACATGTGATGGCACGACAGGTGGTGCAGTTGTCCATTGGGGAACATGGGGGAGGTACACTGTCTGCACGTATGTGCATATTAGACAGATGGACTTGATGTCATGTCCTTTGTGGCCCACCGCTATCACTCCATAGTTACTATCAGTGGCCAATATGCAGTGTACTACCCACATATTGGCTGTTATCTAGGCATGTGTGTGTGTACGACACATGGGGTGAGAGTGTGCTCTGGGTAATACTGGGGTTGCTAACTGTGATTGCCTGGCCTTGATGTCACATTTCTGGGTATGGCTCTGCACCCCAGCCTCTCAGCCATATCACATGTGTTATCCCTGTACAGTGGACATTGTGATATATAGTATGGCCACCATATAAGAAATATGCAAAACCCACTCCACACTGGCCACAGTCACAACCACCTCTGCACAGGATATGGGTTACAAACACACACTCACACCCCTGTCATGTTTGGGAGTAGAACCCCTACCTAACTAGCATATTACACTACAGCACTAAGCAGTTATAGTACGCACCACAGATATTATTGGAGTAGTCTTTGCCCAAAAGTGTATTTCACACTGACTGGCATCAGCAGAATTGCCAAAGTAGGGCATTTGAAATGACTGCAAGAGACTAGCTTAAAATGCATAGCTCCCTACATAGACAGTGACACAGACAATACATCTAGAACTGCCATGTGTGGGGATGGAACCCAACCATGCTTCTAATTCACAATACAGCAATATGTAGTCACAGGATGTGCTATGGTGATTACTGGTCTACAACCTTCCCAGAGGTGTATTTATAGGTGTGTGACATCAGCAGCCTTGAAATGTGAGGGGTGTGAGTACCCTAAAAGCATTGCTCTCTACACAGTCAGACATGCACGCATACGCTCACTGATGGCAAGTCAGGGGCTAGAACTCCCAACTAACTCCTTAATCCTACTATGATCATACGATGTTACAGGACGTGCTATGGAGATTAGTGGACTATGATCGTCCCAGATGTGTATTTCAAGTTACTTGACATCAGCAGTCTTGCCAAAGGTGGATATTCAACTTGTAAGGAGTGTGAGTAGCCTAAAAAGCATTTTCTCTATACAGTCAGTGACAGACAGACACGCACACACAGTTGCCACGTCTGGGGTTTGACCTCCTACCTAACTACATTATCACACTTCAGCAGTACGCAGTTACAACATGCGCTACTGAGATTAATGGGATACAGCTTTCCCAGGGGAGTATTTCTGGGTGGGTGACATCAGCAGCCTTGCCAAAGTTGGGTATGAGAAATGTAATGGGTGTGAGTACCCTAAAATCATTGCTCTCTACACAGTCAGACATGCACACACAGTTGGCAGGTCAGGGGCTAGAACTCCCAACTAACTTCTTAATCACACTATGGTGATATGATGTTATGGGATGTGCTACGGAGATTACTAGGCGACAATCATCCCAGAGGTGTATTTCAAGTTGCGTGGCATCAGCAGCCTTGCCAAAGGTGGGTATTTGTGTGAGTAGCCTAAAAAGCATTGCTCTCTACACAGTCAGTGACAAACATACATGCACACATACGCACACATGCACAGTTGCCACATCTGGGGTTTGACCTCCTACCTAACTACATTATCACACTACAGCAGTATGCAGTTACAGCATGTGCTATGGAGATTACTGGGCTACAGCTTTCCCAGGGGAGTATTTCTAGGTGAGTAACATCAGCAGCCTTGCCAAAGTTGGATATGTGGAATGTAAGGGGTGTGAGTACCCTAAATGCATTGCTCTCTACACAGTCAGACATGCATGCGTACACATACAGTTGGCAGGTTGGGGGCTAGCATTCCCAACTAACTCCTTAATCACACTATGGCCATACGATGTTATGGGATGTGCTATGGAGATTACTGGGCTATGATTGTCCCAAAGGTGTATTTCAAGTTGTGTGACATCAGCAGCCTTGCCAAAGGTGGGTATTCAACTTGTAAGGGGTGTCAGTAGCCTAAAAAGCATTGCTCTCTACACAGTCAGTGACAGACAGACACTCACACATATGAACACACAGACTCACACATGCACAGTTGCCATGTCTGGGGTTTGACCTCATACCTAGCTACATTATCACACTACAGCAGTACGCAGTTACAGCATGCGCTACGGAGATTACTGGGCTACAGCTTTCCCAGGGGAGTATTTCTAGGTGGGTGACATCAACAGCCTTGCCAAAGTAGGGTATGTGAATAGTAAGGGGTGTAAGTAGCCTAAAAGGCATTGTTCTCTACACAGTCAGTAAGAGACAGACACACTCTCACATACACAGTTGCCATGTCTGGGGTTAGACCTCCTACCTAACTAGTCGATCATACTACAGCAGTACGCAGTTATGGGAAGCACCACAGAGATTACTGGTCTAAAATTCTCCCAAAGGTGTATTTCACATTGGATAACCTCAGCAGGCTTGTCAGGGTACCGGTATAGTGTGGCCAGTGTGTGCATGTAGGGTTGACACGCCACAGGCGGCCATACATGGGGTCATATGTCACAGGTGTCTGTATAGGGCAACTAACTGACTACGTCCTTGTACAGCCATGTTGCGCAGCTGGCACATGGACCACATAGTTTGTGGTGCTGACAGGTACTGGTCGGCAGTAACTGCAGTGTGTGACATCTGCACCTGATGTGTGTGGGGCCTTTTGGCTTTGTGCTCGGTGGGACAGGCATGGATGGATCCTTGTCACGGTCACCCTCTTCCACACATCTATAGCCATCTACCTTTGGCATATTATGGTGTGTTGTCCTTACATATATGTCTGTATACCTATCCACTGTGTGTGCAAGGCATGAGTGGTGCATACTGACATGTGTCTGTAGTAACAATTGCAACCACTGGATATGTCTGGTCCACTGGTGTTTGCATACATGGCCTTCATGTAAGTGTGTGAGCATGCCCAGTATGACCTTTCAATATGTGGATGACTGACATTGCCTTCATTTCTCTAAGTGTGTGAGCATGCCCAGTAAGACCATCTGTTTTGTATGTGTGGAGCATGTCCGGTGATTTGTACTGCACAGCTGACCTTTGTGTTGTACACTGACAGGTAGCATGCTGTGTCTTCAGGGTATCCACCGATCATTTGACATTGACTGTTGCAACATGTCTGCATAGCGTGGGGTACACCTGACTATTTCTATATTTCTACACAGGATTGGGGAGGCACACCTGACTGTTGCTATATTTCTATGTGGGGTGGGGGGGCACATCTGACAGCTGTACACATTTGCTAGGACTGTACTGGTATGTCCTGTAGTCCATTTCAGTCAGTAGTCTTACCTATCGTGCTGGCTTAGCCATACCGGTGTACTACCGTTCTTATCTTTTGATTGCATACACATTAGTTTCTGAATTCCTAGCCATCACAACTGACATCCCGCTACCTGGCCTGCTGTAGTCTGTCTGTGAAGGCCTGGGTGTGGGTCACCCATACCCCTCATTCAGAGGCCATAGTATGGCATTTGTTTGTGTTTGTCTACACCTGTCCTGCTGGCTGTGACTGTTGTTGGATATGTGACCCCCCCCCCTCCTGACTGGCATGTGTGAGTCCCTTATCTTGTGGGTGTTCCAGTATTGCGGGTGGTGCTACAAGGCTGCCTATGTCGGATGCACGTAGTACACTGCCTACACATGGTTAGGCACAGATAGTGTAATGTTTGGCATCCCTTTTATTGTATGTGAGAGTCAGAGAGTGGTGCTATTCCCTGGGTCCCTCCCATGTCAGTGTATGTGCTATGTGTTGCCTCTTTGCCAGGGCCAGGGCATACTGGGCACACTTCCTTCTGCCTACTGGGGCAGGGGAAGGTTGTTCCTCATCCAAGTCACTCTGTGCCTGTGCAGGCCTTGGCATTGGTGGAGGGCTATGTGGCCCTGCCCTTTGCTGCTCCTGCTGCAGCTGTTTCCGCAGGATCATATGTGTAGCATGGCACATGCAAGGATGATTTGGGTACATGTAGTTGGTGAGTACAGCAAGGCTCTACTGGATGTGTCCAGGCACCCGAACCATGACTTGAGCATCCCAAACACACGCTCTATTATGATTCTTGTCTGTGCGTGTGCCTCATTATGGAGTTCTTGTTCGGGGGGGTGTGCATTTCTGATGGGTGTCATCAGCCACAGCTTCAGTGCATATCCAGCATCCCCCACTAGGTGACCATGTGGGATGTCCCCATTGGCAAATTTCTGGTGCAGCTACGTCAGATGCCAGATGTGGGAACTGTGATAACTTCCAGGGCAGCCAGCACACATATTCAGTATTATGCCCTGGGCATCGCACACAACCTGGCAGTTGATGGAGGGGAAGCCTTTGTGGTTGATGTAAGCCCTTCCCTGCTCACCGGGTGGTGCTTTGATGCGTACATGCATGCAGTCTATTGCACCCACTACCTCAGGGTATTCTGCTATTTGGTGGAAGAGACACATACTGCTGGCCAATGCCTCACGGCTGAGGGGGGGAATATACGTGGTCACTGACATGTGCTGCCATGGCATCCAGAAACTGGTGGAGTACCCTCGATGCTGATGCCTGTGAGATGCCCATCATATCCCCAGTTTGCCTTTGGAAAGTACCTGTAGCTAGTATTCTTAGGTCTACACATACCTTCTTTTCCACTGGGATGGGTTCCCCTCTGTTAGTTCTGTGTGTCAGGTGTGGCCAGCACAGCTCAACAATCTGCTGTAGGAGGTCCCTGTTCACCCTATAGCACTCCACTATTTTCAGCTCATGTAGCCCTTGGTAGGTTACCCTGGGTCTGTACACTCTTCTCCGACTCCTCACTGTGAGTTGGTCGGCAGCATTCCCATCCTCACCACCCTCAGCCTCTTCCACAAGCTGTATGATAGCTATTGCAGCCCCTAACATTTTGCTGTTGTGAGTGTTAAAAGTTCCCTGCTTGTTTACACCGGTGGTGTAGGGTGTAGGAAAAACTGGAGGGTAAGTGTTTGCATAGTTTATAGTGGCGTTCTGGGCTGGACTGGTCTGTTGCCTGTGTAACTGGCTGGTTCTGATATGTTTCACCTGGCAGCAAACCTAGTACCCCTTGATTAACTTCCTAATACTGGTTTCCCTTCTCATTGCCCTTCAGATTCATCATGGGGGACACTGCACAATTGGCGTACTCCAATGTGCACACTGCTGCTATTTCCTGGGTTCAATTCCTTTATCTTCCTGTAGATCCCATTGCGTGGCATGCACACCCGCTTACACTTTGTCATATGTGCTGGGCAGGTTTAGACACACCCCCCTGGCTTTGCTGTGCTATGCTGGATGCAAACCCGAGCCACAGGGCTCCAATCCACTGACAGTATGCCTGACGCTCCCACACATGTTGTCACCTACCTCCTAGTCTTGAACTCAGCTATTCATACTCATACACATTTGAGACCTGCCTTACATGCTGGGGAAAACTGGGATTCACTATCCTTCCCCTCATTTGCATAGAATTGCCTGCTAATGCATAGTTACATATGTCACACTGTGCCTCCCCCCTTAGCAACCACTACTCACTGGCCAGGTTGTCTTTTGCCTGCCATTGACTTGCATGGCGGAATACTGATGTTAGTTAGACTGCTTTTTTTTAGGTTTATTTCCTTATTTCCCCACCGGTCCTGTTTGCATGCCACTGCCCTATGCTTCAATGACCGTGATCGGTGGACATATCATAAAAGTTGTATTTTGTACATTTGGCATTGTTTGAAATGCCAATGGCTTTCTACTTGACTATTAGCATGCTTTTGCAATGATATGCAGCCTTTATTTGAAGGTGTCATAGCTCCGTTTTGGAGTTTGCAGTACCGTACTCGGTTACTAACCAAGTACATTTCTGCATATTACACTAGCCCTGCACACCCTAATTCCTGCTTCCTGGATGGCAGATTTACCTCATTTACATGGCTTTCACCTGCAAATGGGGTGATTTGTATATGGGTAGCAGGATAGATTGTAGCATGTGTAGAATATGCAGGTCTGTGTGTGTTAGGTTGATGTGTGTTGTATATTGTGTGAGAGTGGTCAGTATGTATGCATGGTGAGGTTTGTCCTGGTGGCTATTGCCCAGTACTGCCGATGACAGGGCCATGTTCTCAAAACTGCAGTGCCAAAAACAATGCTTCCCAGCAAAACACATTCCAGCAGTAAGCCATAGTAAATGTTTGGAAGTAATATGTGTCACCATCTGAAAGATGGACATGGAATGAATGTCGGCCCAGATATACAAGCAGTGCACAGGGGGAAGTACCCCAGACAGACAGTGTATAATATGTAACTGTCAAATGGACACACCTTTTGAATTGTACATACAGGTTTGCAGCACATGATTTGGGCTTGTAGTATGGAATACCGATGTCATCTGGCCAAACACTGGCAGACCACAAAGGTCATGGGAATGAAGTATTGAGAAACAGCTGATGTCCCTGCACAAGCCAGCATAGGTGGAATGCCCCATGCATATCTGTGAGTCAGATGCAAGTAGTGTCCATAGCACACATGCACTCAGCTCACCCCACCACCACCCACAGTTACCTCTCCGGTCTTATCGCTGCTGTTGGGAATGAGTAGAATATGACCCCCCATCTGTGCATAGCAATAGTGAAAGAATGCAGCATGCATAGCAGGTGTCCCATGCAGGTGTGTCCCTAGCTGTAAGCAGCACCGTGCCACCATCCACACCACTGGATCAATACTGACAGAAAGTATTGGCATGAACACCTTGCACACCTACCATGTCACCCCTGGAGAATATAGTGTATTGCAGTCTGAGACTGTAGGAGTGGCAGAATGCAATGGCCTGCTACAGCTGGCCTGCATCACTACCAAATGGCCTACAGTTTTCTTCCAACGGCCTGTCTCTCATCTGTACTGCCAATGTATGTTATGTCATGAACTCCCAAATAACAACATAACACAATCCACAGAACCCAAATGCAAGGCCATGTGCACAAATCACAGTAACATGTCCACCATGTCCTACTGCATGAACTGTGGACCAACACCAAATTACTGCTGGGATGAGGTGATAACTATAGGGAACATATCAGATAATGTTTGCATAATGTATGGAAGAGGATAGAATAATAGAGGGGGGATGAAAGCATGGGCCACGTGGAGTGTGTGAAGTCTGAAACTCAGCCGTGTGCACATACTATCCCTGGCTGCAAACACAAGAATGGTTGGCTACAAACCTACTCGTAAACCACAATGTGAAGGGATAATGTCCAGAATTATGACCCCTGCCTCTGGGTAACCTGTGTGAATCTGTACAGCTGTGAGGTATGGCCACAGCAGGATATGGCCATACTGTCACGTTGATGGATGTACAAGCATGGAATCTCCTGCTACGACTGTACCAAGGTGCTGAACCATTTACACAGACCCAGCAGCAAGTGTCTGCAGCTTCCCCTCCAGAATGGCATGATTGTGCAAGAATATGTAGGCTGCTGACCACACTACTGGACACAGCTGCATTCACCCTGTGTTCCCCAGGACATCACTGCATGCAAATATGTATACCTGACAGTACTTGATGACATAAAACATCACAGTGTATAACAGTACATATGTCTGAATATCTCTGCTAACACCAGGGCCATGTAGCAGAAGCAGCACAGACACAATTACCGACAATAACCCACTATCCTTTGCCTATTTTCACCCCAAATTGTCAACCAATCTACAGATATGCTGCAGAAACAGTTCGCTAGCTGTAGGTGTAGAACACAAAAGTCTGCACTGGAGTACAATTTACCTGGAATGGATTCACACATTCAATGCAGACGATCATACAGGGCATGCTCCTACACTTAGAAATGAAGGTCATGTCAGAGAACAAAATACTGAAAGGTCATACTGGGCATGCTCACATACTTTGAAGCCCATGTCTGTCAACAACAGTGGACCATACATATCTGACAGTCACAGATGTTAGTGCATACACTCTTCAGTACACACCAGTCATGCTTTGCACACACATTGGATAGGAATACACACATATATCCAAGGACAACACACTATAATAGGCCAAAAATACACATACATAGATGTGTGGAAGAGAGTGACAGTGACAAAGAGCCTTCCATCATGAGGCCTGTCCCACCCAGCACACATTCAATTGGTTAAAACCACATGATGTGCAAATGTCAATCACAGTAGACATTTTCCTCTGGTATCCCTCAGCACTATAGTGTCTGTGTGCTTGTGCTAACTGTATAACATGACTGTACAAGTCAGTAGCCATTGAGCAGTTGTATACACTTACCCATGGAATATAAACCTGTGTGTGCCTGAGTGTTGTATTTCTGCTTCTAGATGAATGGGTTATGGCCCATGCACACACACTGCACTCCCCATTGCCCTACTATGGCAAGCCTGCTGATGTCTTCACCTTGAAATATACCTTTGGGGAAATAGTAGCCCAGTAATCTCTGTGGTGTGTCATATAACTGCATAATGCTGTAGTGTGATGTACTAGTTAGGTAGGAGTTTCAATCCTAGATGTGGTGTCTGTGTAGGGATCAATGCCATTTTAGGCTAGTCACACTCACTTTAATTTCAAATGTCCTACTTTGGCATGCCTGCTGATGTCATTCACTTTGAAATACACCTTTGGGGAAAGAGTAGCCCAGAAATCTCTGTGATGCATCCTATAACTGTGCAATGCTGTAGTGTGATGTACTAGTTAGGTAAGAGTTCTATTCCCAGACATGGCAAGTGTGTTTGTTTGCCTGGGTAGGGAGCAATGCATTTGAGGTCATTCACAGTCACTACAGCCTACTTTGGCAAGCCTGCTGATGTCATTTACTTTGAAATACACCTTTGGGAAAGGAGTACCTCAGTAATTTCTGTGGTGCGTCATAATTCTGTAGTGTGATATACTAGCTAGGTAAGAGTTCTATTCCCAGACATAGCAAGTGTGTTTGTTTATCTGTGTAGACAGCAATGCTTTTGAGGCCATTCACAGTCACTACAGCCTCCATTGCCCTTCTTTGTCAAGCCTGCTGATGTCATTCACTTTGAAATACATCTTTGGGGAAAGAATAGCCCTGTATTCTCTGTGGTGCGTCCTATAACTGCATAGTGTTGTAGTGTAATAAACTAGTTTGATAGGAGTTCTATTCCCAGACATGGCAAGTGTGGATCTTTGTGTGGTTATCTGTGTAGCAAGCAATGCTTTTGAGGCCATTCACAATCACTACAACCTTCATTTCCCTTCTTTGGCATGCCTGCTGATGTCATTCACTTTGAAATACACCTTTGGGGTAAACATAGCCCAGTAATCCTTGTGGTGCATCCTATATTTGCATAATGCTGCAGTGTGATATACTAGTTAGGTCAGAGTTCTATTCCCAGACATGGCACATATGGATGTTTGTGTAGGGAGCAATGCTTTTGAGGCCATTCACAGTCACTACAGCCTCCATTGCCTTTCTTTGGCAAGCCTGCTGATTTCATTCAATTTGAGATACACATTTGGAGAAGGAGTAACCCAGTAATCTCCGTGGCACATCCTATAACTACGTAATGCTAAAGTGTGATAACCTAGTTAGGTGAGAGTTCAATTCACAGACGAAGCAAGTGTGTGTGTGTGTGTGTGTGTGTGTGTGTGTGTGTGTGTGTGTGCGTGTGTTTGTCTGTGTAGGGAGCAATGCTTTTGAAGCCATTCACAGTCACTACAACCTCTATTGCCCTTCTTTGGCAAGCCTGCTGATGTCATTCACTTTGAACTAAACCTTTGGAGGAAAAAATGCCCCAATAATCTCTGTGGTGTGTCCTATTACTGCATAATGCTGTAGTGTGATATACTAGTTAGTAGGAGTTATATTCCCAAACATGGCAACTGTGAAACTTTGTGTGGAGGGATCAATGTTTTTTGGTGATTCACAATCACTACACACACCTACAAATGGAAAACATTGATAACTGTGCAGTAACAGAGACCTGATCCAAGCCTTCAGAGAGCACCTCTGCAATACCAAGTACAGCTCTCACCACACTTGTTGGCCACCAAACCAGGACCAAAACAATAAAGGTGAAGGAGTGTCCATATTCACCAAGGATATTCACACCACTAGCCTTCTTGCCCAACAGAATGTGTCTGCAATACCCCCGGTGCAACTAACAGTAGGTCAGACTGCATTCCAAATTGTATAGCTTGCTACAGATCCCCCACCATGCTCCATGATACCCACTACAGCTTTTGAAACATACTGTGCAATATTATGATACAAGCAAACACCCAAATACTGGATGACTTACACTACTCTGCCATTAACTGGGAAAACTACTTGTGTACCAACACGTGTGCCCAACGGTTCTTAGAAGTCATAATTACCAGTGCCCTGGATCAGGTAACACATAGTCACACCAGGGGCACAAATATCCTAGACCTGGTCATTACCAACATGGGAAATCAATGCTCCACACCTATGGTCACCCCATCGGTGGTCAGGTATGCCCATGAGCTAATCACCCTTAACATCAAGATCCCTCCCCCATAACCCAGTAAGGAAGCCTCCGTAACACACATCTCCAAAGCCAATGTCATGTTACACATTTCAGATGTGACTAACATCATGACACCCATGCAGATGGGAACTGAAAGGACAACTGCTAATCATACATGAAGGCACTGTACGAGCACATCCACTCATGCATGAATCGTGCCATCCAATATTGAACCAAGACGCTCCCCACCAAGAAAAGGAAGCCAATGTGGAGGCCCCCTGCCATAAACTACTGTACAACAAAAGGAGGAAACTGTTGCAGAAATGGGGGAATTTCCAGGATGCAAAATACTACCTTACCGGCTACAGTAAGAGGCAGAGATCCCTCATAACATCCACCAAAGCTAGTTATGAACATAATATAGCCAAAGATGCCAAAGACAACTGCAAGCCATTCCATAGCTATGTGAGGAATCTAAATGGCAATGCTCAGAACTGCTGTGAGCTGCAACAGGATGGTATTAAATCTACTGCTCCCAGGAATATTGCCAATATCCTGACAGATCGATTTAGTGCCAACTGCACCCCCTCCCCCATCCAAACCCCTAAAGGGCCCATCTCAACACAGATAGATTGCCATATTCCAGTAATAATGGCCACATAGGTGAAAACCACACTCTACAGAGATATGAGAACAGCAGCCATGGGACCAGTCAACATCCCGGGCTGTGTACTACATGGGCTACAAACTGAACTGGCACCTCACCTACATGCTATGTCTAATCATAGCCATGCCTCAGGCTTCGTGCCCACTGTGTGGCACGCAGCTACAGTTATCCCAGTCCACAAGGGGGGATCCACCTTGGATCCTGGGAACTACAGCCCCAGCAGTATGACGTGCCTGATCTGCAAGGCCATGGAATGTATTATCATGGAAATTAAAACAAAGGCATTGGCAACCTACAAACACTGGACCCAAACCAGGTTGGGTTTGTGAAGGGCTGATCATGTCACCTCAACTGAATGACAACTGTGAATCTGTCTCCTGAGCCGTGGATGAGGGTAAGGTGGTTCACACAGCCTATCTGGACCTTGCCAAGCCCTTCGACACCATCCCCCAGTCTGGAATCATACATAAATGTATCAAGCTGGCCATTAATCCCAATGTCATCAGATGGGCTGCCAACTGTTGTAATGACACAACCCACACTGTAAATGTACGTGACACCAACATGAGTCCCAGACAAGTGACAGTTGGAGTACCTTAGGATTCAGTCCTGGCACCACCCTTGTTTGGCATCTACTGCTTTGAAGTACAATCCAACAGTAAGGGACACCGGCAAACAAAGGTCGCAGATGACTGCACACTGGGAGCCAATATTGAATCCCCACATGATGTGGATATTCTACAGAAGGGCCTTACAGAAAGACATGTTTGGTGCCTGAGCCATGGCCTCAAGATCAATGCCAAGAAATTTATAGGTATCCCCATTGGGAAGGGACATGTACCTGTGAAGTACCACATAGGTGGCAGTACACTAAACACCTAAAGTGTGATAGACTTAGGGACACAGGTGGACAGTGATCTCACCTTTGATAACCACATCACCACAACAGTCAGGAAACCCACTTATGAGGCACACCTCCCACTAAGGGCTTTACATCTAGGAAAAGGAGGCCATTGTCCCACTGTAGGCATCTCTCAGTAGACTGAGTACAGACTACAATGGCCCATTACATATGTACCTCACAAGACATTTGCAACAAGTAGAGAGGCTGCAGACATACCTCATGAAATGACCACAGGCCTAAACCAGATGCCCTATGCTGACCGTCTGAAAATCATCCAGCTATAGTCTGTCACGTATAATGTTCTCAGAGGTGATCTCTGCTTAACACACCATGTCAAACCCACAGCTGTTGGACATGCTACACTTAGAGAATTCCAAACCCTCACAACTACATGCTCCAGGGATCCAAATCCTGTCATCACAATGAACAATACATGCTGGAGGGATGTGTTTGTGACCCAGAGACTCCCCAGACTCTGGAATAGACTGCACATACATGTCAAGTAGAGTGCCTCTTTGGACCTCTTCAAAAGAAACCTGGACAATTGGATGGGAGATAGGACATTTACCATGGGGATCATGTCAGCTGCCCTGCTAGACAGGGGTGCAGGGAAGTAAATATTGTGGAAAGTCATAGCCAGAGAATTATCATGTCTAGGCATGTATAGGCTCTAGGGCCGATAGCCTAGTATCAACATATGACCCTATGAACCTATGAACTACACTTCCCATTGCCCAACCTTGGCAAGCCTGCTGATGTCATTCACTTTGAAATACACCTTTGGGGAAGGAGTAGAACACTAATATCCGTCAAGTGTCCTGTGACTGTGTAATGCTGTAGTGTGATATACTAGTTAGGTAGGAGTTCTATTCCCAGACATGGCAATTGTGTGAGTTTGTTTGTGTAGGGAGCAATGCTTTTGAGGCCATTCACAGTCACTACAACCTCCATTGCCCTTCTTTGGCAAGCCTGCTGATGTCATTCACTTTGAAATACACCTTTGGGGAAGGAGTAGCCCAGTAATCTCTGTGGTGCATACTATAAATGCATAATGCTGTAGTGTGATGTACTAGTTAGATAGTAGTTCCAGTGTATTTCATATAATGTGTAACAACTGGAATCATTGTAGAGCGGGTTTTGCAAATTTCTTATATGGTGGGCCTATTATTTGTCACAATGTCCACCTTACAAGGATAACAGATGTCAAACAGCAGAGAGGCTGGGGTTGACAATCCATACCCCTACATGTGACATCAAGGCCTGGCAAACAATTTAGGCAACCCTTGTATTACCCAGAGAACACTCTCAACCCATGTCTCTTACACAAAAACACTCGGCTAGGCAGCAACCACTATGTTGGTAGTTCCCTGCATATTGACCACAGATAGTAACCATGGTGTGATTGCAGCAGACTACAGAGGGCATGGCACCCTGTCCCATCACTACAAAAGGCATATAATTGCATACAGTGCTCCTTCTCTATGTTCCCCACTGGATGCTTGCAACAACTGTAGTGCCAGCAAATGTAAACCACAAAGGACATACCATGCCTTATACACATCCCCTATATTGACAGATGCCACTGACACCAAGGAATGCCTGTATCATGCTGTCAATGTAGGTGCAGGGTCAACCTGGTGTCCATTGCCAGTTCCCACCACATGAGGCCATGAATGGCACATTTGATGATAACAATCTGTGTACACAACATTCCCCAGACACCCCAGGTACACTTCCACATATCACAGAACATGCATGTGGGATGTGTGCACATCCCAGACACTGTCCCTGTCATGGACTATAGTACAGATACATGGCAAGCATTGCACAGCACTGGCCACCCCCAATAGTAACCCAAATGACTGGATGGTGAAAACAATACCCACTTGTGTGGGCCAATCTAGACACTACACCCCTGAGCCACACTGCAGACCATTGTCATGTGGCCTGATTCCAAGGTATACCCTTTACCTAGCCTTGTATAGCCTTCTGGCAGTCAACCAATACACACCTGTGAAGCAATGCACCCATGCTTTTCAGTACTGGCAACCTGTGCCTGTGTGTGTGTGGAGTATAATGATGTGGATGCCATTCACACTCACTACACCTCCCATTGGTCTATTGAAGAATGCCTTCTGATGTCAGACACCTTCATATACCCTTTGACCATATATCATCCTGATAACCCCTGTGGTGCAAGTGATACCTGCATATTACTGTATTGTGGCAAACTAGGTAGTTAGGAAGTCTAATCCTGACCCTGCCAACTGTGATAATGTGCGTGAGTCCCTGAGAGAGTGTGGCTGTGTTGACATTGGCACCTGTTCATGCAGACAGGCATGTGTACTACACCTACCTTATCCCTCCTTTATCATTGTTGCAGATGTCACTCACCATCAGATATACTTCTGGACAGCTCTCCAACATGTAAGCTCTCTGGCTCATGCAATAACTGCATAGACATATGATAGCAATACATAGTCAGGCAGGGGTTTGAAATCCCGCACTGTTAAGTGTGTGACACAAGCATGTTTAGGTTTTACTCTCCCACCCTCTCCCTGTCTTACTTTGTCTCTGTCTGTCTCTCTCATTCCCTCTCTGGTGGATGTGGAGAAGTACACCTGCTTTGCTTAGGCAGCACTTTGTGTTTTGTAAGTGCTGCTTATGATCAGCAGAAGGCATCTGCATGAATTGCAGTCCCCCACTAGCTGATTGCTTGTTAAACAACTGTGGTAACATTCCCATAGCCAATTGCATGGAAATACACTCCTATACCTAGGAACATTGTGTGGGTGTCGGGCCTTTTCATTCACTGTGAGCAGGACCTCATGCCGGTGTTTGGCAAACAGCATCACAGATGGTATTGGGATATACCTCTAACAACATACACAGTGGAGAAAGGCCAACAAACAGGAGGGGGATGTTCCAGACATGACTACAGAATGTAAGTGTTGCTTTTCTGCATTTGGAGTAAGGTTGGTTTAACAGGGTTTGTGTGGATATGACTGCTATACATGATTTAATACCTGTCATGACAGTGTTATGTGTTTGAGGAAACTCCCACCTGTAGGGTTATCTGCAGACTGAGCAGTGTTTGGAGTCTTATGTTTCTTTTGTTACTCATAGATCACATATCTTAAAACTGCAGAAGCATAGTCTGAGGATTGCAGTCAGTACATGGTGACAGCTATGACAGTTACTGACTTCATATCCCTCATAGGACATATGTCACAACTAACCCTGTTACTACAGTAAATGTATGAGGGTATCACAGCTACATGCCAATAATGGCCCAGTGTTTGTGGCTCCAGGCACAAGTCTGTCACCCTTTGTACATATGTCATACAGTAAGAGGTGCATATGTTCTGTACACCATTATTTATTGACATCATACCTGATAACAAGCCAGCCAGATATCAGACTGCTAGACATGAGGAAGTAGGGGTTATTTCTGAGGACATAACCTGGGCATTCTGTGGTTGTCTGTACAGTAGTGGGGTCTGTGTACTTATGGTGATTGCCGACAGTATGTGTATTGCAAATACGTACCTTGGCCTGTGAACAGACTGTGGTAGATGTCATTGTTCTTAGCCCTGTTCTATCTGATGTTACATGCTGCTCCAGTGTACGGTACCCTATCAGCTCACATGTTTGTAGGGCCAAACACACATGTGTCCCATACCACAGACAGGCATTGGGCCACACTGTGTCGTGACCAGTATATGTAGCATTAGTGTGTGAGTGGCACATATGAGGATGGTGTTGATCAGACAGTCCATATAGTGTAATATTAAGCTTGCGTACCATATGTGGCTGTAGCTGTGTTCACACTGGTTGCGGGTATGCACTTTCACACAGGTGTCTGTTACTCTGTGCTGTGACATGCCTGTAGAGCCTGCTATATTTGCAGGTATATGTGTATTCCCCCCATACGAAATGTAGGCCAGTGTTGTGGCAGTCTGCCTGTAGTTTGCACAGTGTGCTGTTACATGCCTAGCAGCTAAGTGTACTTGCCCAGTGTGATGTTATGTCCAGATATTTGCAAGAAGTACTGCTGCCGTGCCACCATAACTGTTGTGTATTTCTGACAAAGCACTGGGATTCTGTACAGATGTATGTCATTAACTACTGGGTAGCATGTGGCCGTGTGTCCTCTGCACCACAAGTTATTATGTGTCAGGACAGACAGGGGTGTGTGAATGCATAAACTGTGTGGGCATATGTAGTCCAGTATTTACATGATATACCCATGTACATGGCTGTTAACATCCACATTGTCAGGCTTGCTCCACATGTCTCGCACGAAGGGGATCTGTGTATACCTCTGGATTGACCAGAGAGTGCCAGACTGTCCACATGTATTGGTCATATCTCTGCTGTAGTCCACAGGATCATAACTGCGCTATCAGTGGTACTGAACTATGATGTCCTTGGGATGTCTGTCAGTAACCAATGGCAAACATGTCAATAACAGATGTGACCTCCCACACACAACATGTCTGATAATACAACCCCTGTTACAGTAGCAACAGTCTATATATACCTGCAATACATACATGACATCCCCTTTCACCAAGAGGTTGAGACTATTGGTGCTGCGGTAGGACTCCATTCCATAATCTGGACATATGGTAAACATATATATATATATATATATATATATATATATATATATATATATATATATATCCATATATCTATATAGATATAGAGATATAGAGATATATACATATCTACATACATATATGGATATATATATATATATATATATATATATATATATATATATATATATATATATATATATACATATACAAACACACATATATGTGCATATACACATCTATATATGTCTGCACATATACAGATATATAGATATATATGCACATATAATTATAGATATCTACATATATATTGACATAAATAGATATATCTGTATAGCTATATATGCACATATAGTTATATATATCTACATATATAGCGACATAAATAGATATATCTGTACATATATGATGTACATACATATTTTATATATATATATATATATATATATATATATATATATATATATATATATATGTATATGGATCTAGGATGTTTGCTCGAACAAGCAAACATCCGAATGTATAACAACCGAAGACACTTTAACGAAAGAGCTTTTATCGAAAAAATGCTTTCATTAAAGTGTGTTACAAAAAAAAAACACTGCATTAATGTTTTAGCAGGGAGGCTTCGACTCCCTGCTGCCCCCACACCCCCCTCCACTTTAATATTCTCCCTCCGAGACTGCACTACAGTGGGGAAAAGGGAATTTTCCCTTATCCGCACCATAGTACAGCCACGGCAACAGGCATACTTACGTGAAAGTGCTTCTTCTGTGAAAAGTACTTTTGTGTAAGTATGCCCGGCTGGTTGGGTTTCGGACATTTGCTCATTCGAGCAAATGTCCTAGACCCATATATATATATATATATATATATATATATATATATCTATATATATATATATATATATATATATATATATATATATATATATATATATATATATATATATACATATACATATACATATATATATATATATATATATATATATATACATACAGAGAGATCTATAAATGGCCATACATATGATGCACTATACAGATGTGTATAAATACATATATATGAATATATATGTGTATGTACATGTAGACATATATCTACACATGTATATGTATTTATCCATATCCTTGTCATGTGTAAACATTACTGTTGTGTATACCTTCCCAGATATATCACACCATATGTATCTGATATGTGTATATTTAGATATAACAACATATATGATGCAACAGTAATATCACTAACATGTACTATACAGTTGTAGAAGTCACAGTGATTGTTCAATACTATTCAATATGTCTACTGACAGAAGTATTGGAAATACAACAACTGTTTTCACAGCTGTCATGGCATAGTGGTTAACTGTTGTGACTATAGTGTTCAGGGTCCTGGGTTCAAGACCTGAAAGGACTGCCTCTTTTGTTGCTGGGTAGAGCAAGGGCTGTTGGATACAGAGTGGTTATGGCAGTTTTGAGCAGCTTTAAGTGGGTTTGCGTGGGTTTGCATGAAGCTAAGCAGTGCTAATGTATAGTTAAACGTATGGGCGTTTACATCATGTAGGCTTCCCTTACCAGTGAGCAAATCTGCTTAGCTGTTATATTGCAGCAATGCTGACACCTGCAAAGCATGGCTCAGCCATGGTAACTTGTGCTCTCATCCCACTCTGATAACATAGCAGGGTAATGACATCTGTAATAGGTGTATGTGATGCCATGTACATAACATCCGTCTATGTGCTATCAGTACAGTAACAAGGGGTGTGCATGAATGTCTGGGACACTTGAGTATATATGACCTGTGAATGTGTTACATACAAGCGTAGTATCCCAGGTTATGTGGCATCACACTGGCATGTAGTGTATCATGCCGTTACTACTGTTGACAGTGCTTTCCCAAGCAAGAGTAGATTGCTAATTGTAGTACTGGCAAAAAGCAGCCCTGCAAGCATAGATGGACTCTGAGCCCTCACTGTCATGTTCCTGGTGTGAGAGCTGTGTCACAGTATATATTTCCTACTGGATAATGATCTGACATGTGGAAATTAACTGTAGCCTACTGTCTGTATAGCACATCAGTGAGGGCTGCCAACATGTAATGGCATACATATTGGTGTCAGGCATCTATCTGTCTACACATCCATCCTACTGTATAGCTAGTTGGCAAGCTGATGTCTGTCAGTCCCTGTACATATGTGCAGAAGTCAGGTATCCAGCTTGGATACATACAGGCAACCTATGCTTGACTGATACTGACATGTCTGCCCAGCTGTGTTATAACTGGCACAGATAGCACACAACACCCTGTACACACCACATGCCACTGGTACCTCCACTACACTACCACAGTCAGCAGAACATGCTTGGGTACAGGTCTCCAACACAGACACTAACCATGTTTTGTAATACATGTTGCATACATGTCAACTGGGCCACCTCACCGGCCATTTGCAGGAGGCACCCAGAGGATTGGCTGATGCATGTCACTCTCACCCTGGGGGTCACCACAGTGGTGTCTATAGATAGATTGCCTGCTGGCACATGGCAGGTGGCATGATACCACTGTACACACATGCCCTACACTTCCCATCTCTCCATGGACAATAGCCAGGTACACACCTATGACCACCTTCAGCAATGCACCCCAGTACTGACAAATGTGTACATGTGCATTACTGAGGATATCAGTGTCTGTGTGTAGTACACCTGCAGTTGGGAATACCATTAGGCCCTTCACACCCACCACAACACCCATTGCCATAGTTAGACGTGGCTGCTGCTGTACTGGACATTACATGTACCCGGTTATGCTCCTCTCTCTAAAGGCTACCTGAACCTTGCAGTACCAGCACAACACTGTTGTACAACTGGGTTAATAGGCATGGGATACCCACTGTGTTCTGGAAAATGTGTTTATGTGTGCATGTGTGTATATCCGAGGCCACATACCCCTATTACAATACGCATTGCCACACAGTAGTATGGATTGTGATGTTGCTGCCCATAGGAGAGGCATGATAATTCATCACCCTACTATGCCTGTGGCATGTGCATTAGATGCATATCCCTGTAGTACCACTCTTGGGATGGACAATGGGTTGTATTGTAGTCCTGGTCAATGCGTGATGGTGGTTTTTTCTGAGTGACATCATGGGTTCCAGTGTGTACAATATCCACAGTGGGGTGTGGGTGCTGTGTACACTGTCATTACACCATGGTATCCTGGTACATGTCCCATGTATCACTGTATGGTGACCACTGTCACCATCAACCATACAGATAACTGATAACACAATCCAGCCCAGTTATGCATGTGCTGTGAGCAGCCTACCTGTAACACATTGGACACACTGACAAGTTAGTTAGCACTGATAGGCCCAGGTCTCTTGGATGAGTGTCTGCCTGTTATGTGTCTGTTAATGTATATGATGGCATGTCACACTATGTATTGTCCATATACAGCCATTACATCCTCCATTACCATACTGTACATGCCTGGGGATGTTCTGCATGTAACATGTAACCTGTAACACACCTCATCCTAAATGCTGTGTGGTGTGTGCAATTAAAGCCACACACATCAGTAGCACTACATACCTAGGCAGGGGTCTAGTACAAGTGTTGCCAAGTAAGAGTGTGCATGTATGTGGAGGAATCTACTTCAGGCTGCTGAATATACATGTCCCAAGGGGTCACCTGTCCATGTGGCACAGGCAGTAACTGTTATACAGACCTGTGACATGTGTTCAACTGTACCCAGGATATGGCACAGCCATGGTGTCACCACAGTGCCATACCCCTTGAGAGATATGACAGCAGACCATCTTCCTGCTGACACATGTACACCAACAACACAAATGGATAACATTATTGAGACCACAATCATTCAGTGTTACTAATAGCTATAATGCATCATGGCTGGACAGCTACACTACCTGACATGTAAGCATTAAACATTACTGCTGATAACATGTTACACAGCAGTACATTGGTACACTGTAGTACAGTCACCATGTGCATCAGAACCATATTAGCCTGTCCCTGCATTGATCTTATGGATGATAGGGATGTGGCACAGGTATCATCATATGCACAGGGTATGTTGTTGGTTTGCCAGAGACCTAGGGTGGGCCATACATTTGACACCATGTGTGTGGGTGAGGGGTGTAAGTTGCTGATATGGGCATGGTGATGTGGTGTGTGTAGGTATGGGATTGCCCTAGGTGTGTTTGTATAGTGTGTGGGTATGCATGCACACAGTTCTGCCATGTGACTGCCCTATACAGGTGTTTCTTGGAGAGCCGCAGATCATACCTGGCAGGGTGTGCAGTTCACCACCTCTGGCCACAGACACGCAGACTGTGCCTGCCAGGGATTTCATGGTCACATCCAGGTACAGGCCACAATGTGCTATTCTCCCATGATGATGACATATGTCTGCTGGAACCAGGTCCCTCCTGGGATTGGCCAGGGCCACGTGTACATGGACTGCTGTGGTGTGGTGTGGAAAGCACCTCCCCGCAGTGCTGGAGCTGATACTGCCACTACAGGAGCAGCTTGGTGTCCTTGCATGTCCACGTCGACCACCAGATGTTGGTGTTGCTGGCCTAAGTCCATGCGGACATCACCCCACTCCCACCACATGTTATAGCACAGACAATCCACGGTCAATGAGGCCCACCATCTCACCCAACCATCTATCCGTGACCTCTGTATAATCATGGAGGGCACCTGCAAGTTCATGGATGTTGTCACTTACAAATGAGAAAGCAGCCCTCTGCAGCCTCAGACCCTGTCTGGTGTACAGTTCCATATATGCCTGCGCCCCCATGACAGTCTGAAACATGCGTCTGGTGATACCAGTTGTGGCACTTCTGCCAGGGGCACAATGACCAGCACCCCAGCACATCTGCCTATGTGGTGCCCTGCCAGACATCTGGCTATGCCTGCTGTGTCCAGACACAGCAGCCATAGATACCACTCTCTCCTGTGCACTGCTACCAACCGCCAGCTGTCCCTCTGCTATGGCCACTGGTGATGGTGGATCTATAGGCACTGTGACTAAGAGCTGGGATGGGTGGATAACAGGGGGATGTCAAACGATGGTGCAGTTCTGGCCTCTGACAACCCCGCCTGTGCCTCAACACACCTATCATCATTTTTGGTGTCTATATGGACACCAACATCAGATTGCATGCAGGAGGGACCCTGACTCACCTCGCCACTTGTGAGGGGAAAACAAGAAACTCACTTTAAGACCTGTACTGCATTGCATAACAGTACACACATATACACACACATATACACAAACTCACACATATACACACACACACAGACACACACACACACACACACACACACACACACACACACACACACACACACACACCCTGAAATTCCACCATAATACCTACCTGTCCCTGAGTTTACAGACTGTCCCAAGTTTATTCGCATAAGTTCCCCATTCTACATCACACTTGGAAACATACACTCAGTAATAACACTCATTAATGCATCATTCTTCTAAATACCTAGACAAGTGATCACAACACATGACCTGTTACTCCATTAGCTCTTTGACTTGATTGGAGTAGGTTTTACAAGGAGTCACTGCTGTCATCCAGTGTTCACCCTGGGTATGTCCGGATATCGTGAGCATGGCCCCCATATGTTAGGGGCTACTATGGTCATTCAATAATGTCACACACTGGAGTGTCATACAAAACTATTGTTCAGTAGATGCAAGATCTGTTGCTCAATCAATTTATTATGTGTACAACAGTAATATATGGATATACTCCCTGGTGTTGTCTAGTAATTCCCCAATGCATCTGTAGTGCTGCATAAATGGGTAATCATTCACCTTTCTGCTGACTGTTATTTTAACAGTATACCTGGTGTCTAGTTTCCCTCCCAATGCATGTTCCATGCTACAGACCTTATTATACTATTAGCTGTACTGAGATAACATATCAGACAAGTATTTCTGGTGTGTCATGTGTCAGTCCATGTTCATGTACTGCACGATTCCAAAGGGAAGTTCTGATGTATGAACAACCCCACAATCACACATGTGCATACATGGACACCCACACAAACACACACACACATGCATACACACATCCTACATGCATCAACCCCCCTCCACTCCACCAGATTGCACTTACAGACAAAATAACCCCCCTGCCCCATGCACACACCTACAGGTGAGGTTGCACAAAGATAGTACACACAGACCTCCCATTACCCATCTGTCAACATGCATAAAATATGGTACTCAACAGCATGCAGTGCAGCTATAGTCAATCCATGCTAGCATCAGTATACATGTGTGTGATGCATAGGCTGTGGTAATAGGTGATTCCCCTTCCCCTGGAAAACTCTGTACCCATGTGCACAGTATTGCTGTGCTCCTGTTCTGCACCCTGCCATGTACTATGCACCATACCTCACAGGTGTACACACCATTACTGAATGCATATTACGGTGTCAGTTATGTTTGCTCTAATGCTCACAACCCCTATGTGTTTGTCCGACACATACCTGGGATGATATGTGGACAGATGTCATTTGTGAATGCCTGATGTCTGATTTACAGATGTCAACATCAGTGGTGCATGTATGACCAATATGATATTATTACACTGACAACCATCAAACCTTACCATGGCTATGGGGAGTGTACACACCCTTATTGATATGACACCCTCTTCCTTGATATGCCATGGGACCACATCACTGCATATGTTAACATTACATGAGCCTGATATGTGACATATGTCCTGTACAATCAAATGCAGTGTCTAACAAATGTGTTAGGTGTGCTGATGCTGACCGCGATGCACATACGTTGTGGGTGCATATGTGTGCATGCCCTTATCATGATGTTTTTTTGCACCTATTGTTATGTGTACTACAGCAGTCACTATTCCTGGCAGGGGTATACTAGCATGGGCCATCTGCATTTGCCAGTATATGGTCAGTCTGCACTACACATGTCCCCAACTCTGCATGATTGCGAGGTCAACTCATGTGCACATTCCTTGGATTTCACACACTGCCGTCACTATTGCTGTGGAGTCAAGGTTATGTCTGCCACAATTTCTGACCGTGACTGTGTGCAGATACAGCAATTCATAGCATCCTTAGGATCCCTTCTGCAGTGCACTGGTGTGTCATGATGACAACCCCTCCCCATCTTCAGTCTTTTTGCAGATGCTTGACGTGTGTGTGTCAGTTTGCAGTGTCCCAAACACTGAACACCATGTGTAACATCCTAGTCCCAGCTAATGAATGGCAAACATACAGGTGTACACTGGCACTGTCATAGTACAGATGGGTATGGTGGGCCTGAGGTGGGGTGAGGCATTGGTTGTGCAGCACATGTATCTTACATGATACTGTCTGTAGGTTTCCAATATGGTCATGGTACACCAGTACACACTGCAAAACATGACTTTTGGGGACCTCTTCTGTTATGCATACACTACCTGTACAGAGGCCTGGCTGATGTTTCCTGTGGTACAACTGTCACATCTGATTACCCTAACCCATAAGCCACAAGTTTGCAGATTCCAGGCAATTGCTGACATGGGTACTGCACAGCCAGTACTTGCTAGACAGTCCTGCAACCCCTTCAGTGTTGTGGAATGTTACTAGGCAGCCCGCATGACCAGTTTGCTACATGTGACGTCATCTGTCTTGGATGGCCATCTGTTTATTTACTGCATCATTCCTGTCCCATACATCATTGCCACATAAATGACTGTCTGCACTGTTTGCCATGGTATATGCAATGGTGAGGTATGGCTACATGTCCAGCTCATGGGTGCTACCTGTTGGGTATGGGGCCCATGCCATTTCATGTAAAATGTGTGCAAGCCATGGCTGCCTCTGTTGCAGGTAAGTGTGCACATTTGATAGCCAAACATCTTGGACAGCAGACCAATAAGTGGTGTGACATTGAGGATGTGTACTTGCTGAAAGGTGCATTTCCATGACAAATGCATGCACTCAGTACCTCAATAGCTGCTTCCACTATATTTTATCTGGAGTGTGTGCCCACATATGCTTCCAGTGTTTGTGAAGGTATATATTCCCCATATTTGCTGCACTAACCTACAATTCCATATTACACACTCATTGTTCATGTTGGGTCCACATTGCAGTTTTTTTAAGAGTTGTGGACTGCAGTATTATGATATGCCATAGTGTAGATCTGTAACAGTTGCCATTGTAATAGTGATATATACACAGGTGTACCACTGTATAAGGGTGATGTTTCACACATTTCCCTACTGCAGGCCATTTGCCCCACCATTATGTTCATCTCTGTGGACACATTTTGCAATGACAGGATGTTAGTTATATTGCAAGTGTCTGACATAAATAGACCAAAAGCAAACTTTGCATGTAAAGCAGGTGCAACAGGCCAAGAAAATATACATAAAGTCAAAAAATAGAGGCCAGCACCTTAAGAGTGATAACTCCGTTTAATGCAAATAGTAAAATATCAGACCAGTTTCGGCAGTCTTTGCCTTCATCAGTGATTATCATCCATCTCAAAAATTGTTCAGTTTATACATCCAGCTTCATTGTCAATCAAACATTTAAAGGGACAGTAATTAAATGACTATATACATTCCAAAGAAGTACATCAAAAAGATAACAAAAAATGTATACAAAAAAAAATATATATAAAACAAAAAATTACAAATGGTCATTAAGACCTGGGCAAAATAATGCCCCTAGCTTAACAATCCAGCTTTTCTTTTTGTCATTTAGTATACTGTGCCACCCTAATTTGTGTGATCTATCTCCCCATATTTTGTCAATAATACAAAAGTGAAATGTGGCTGTTTTATAAACACATGCATGTCTGTACAATGCATTAGTCATACGTCTGTTCCTAATGTCACCTAAGTGCTCAGACATCCTTATTCTGAACGGCCTGGGGGTCTGCCCAACATAAAATGAGGGACAGGAGCAGGTGGCCAAATAGACCACCTAGTCCATTCCATAAATAGCAAAATGTTTTATATTATACACAAATTTGGTGTTCCTACTCGAAAACTCCTTGAATTTTGGCATATATTTACAAAAGGAGCAGTGTCCACAGAAGAATAATCCCACAAGTTTATCTCCTGTGATAGTTAATTTTTCTCCCATGATTTGTCGTTCAGCCCTGGATTTGTAATGATTGAGGTAAGATCCTAATGGCCTACCTCTACAATATGAAGATTTACACTCATCTGTCAGGAAACTGGATAATTCCTGATTAGCCATAAGGATATTCCAATTCTTGTTAACTGCATACCTGATGGCATGAATGTTTCTACCATATGTAGTTACAAATCTAATAGTATTATCTGTTGTTGGCATTTTCTCATGGTATTTCAATAAATCATGTCTATCCTGCCCAGTAGCCAAATTGCTAGCTGAAAGAATATGTCCTGATTTGCAATCCCTGGCTCTAAACCTGTGCATCAGGTCATTCTTATGATGTTCATAGTCATCATTGGAAGAGCACATCCTTTTAATACGAAGGAATTGGGATTTGGGAATATTCCTTATAATGTGATCTGGGTGTAAACTAGTGGCTTCCAAAAGGTTATTGTACTGCGGATATTTGCGGAACACCTGTGTTGACAATGTGTTGTCCACATTCCTACAAATCTTGACATCTAAGAAATGAATTTCTTGATGGTGCACATTGAGAGTAAATTCAGTTTCCCACTTGTTATTATTGAGGTATTGGACAAACTCTAAAAGATATGCAGTGTCTGCATGCCAAACCAGCCAACAGTCATCAAGGTATCGCCGCCAAATGTCCATATCATTCAAAAATATGTTATGATTGTCATCATATATAAGGAATTCCTCCAAGTACCCCATAAAGAGGTCTGCATAAATAGGGGCAAAAGATGCCCCCATAGCTGTAACTCACACCTGCCAGTAACATTCCTTCTGAAAATAAAAGATGTTTTTGTTAGGACATGTTCTGCCATACAGACCAACAATGTATTGAAGCCTGGACAATAAAGATTTGCTTTATTAAGCCAGTATTCAAGAGCCTCAAGCCCAGCCCAGTGTGGGATGTTTGTGTATAGAGCCGTAACATCCAAAGTACACATTATCCATTCTGGTTCTAATTGTGTATCACTTACATTTCTGAGGAATTCTGTGCTGTCTTTGATCCTTGATCTGACCATAGTCATAAGTGGCTTTAGATATTTAGTGAGGAATCCTGATAAGGGTTCCGTGAGTGAGCCCATGCAGGATACTATCAGTCTGCCAGGTGGTTTTTGCAAATTTTTATGAAGCTTTGGCAGCAAATATAGTATTTGTTTCTGAGGCTCACCCACCTTAACATGCTGTAAAACTGATGTACTAATTATACCTTCCTCAGTGGCCAGCTCTAAGAAGGAATCAATTTCCTTCTTGAAGCGGGTTGTCAGGCCTAGAGGCATTGGCATATAATGAATGGCATTCTTAAGTTGGCTGTAGGCATCCAATAAATAATAAACCATGTCCAAAACTATGACTGCTCCTCCTTTGTCAGCAGGAATAATAACTATGTTATGATTATTCCTAAGTTCCATAAGGGCTTGTTGTTCAGCCCGATAAATTGTGGCGTAACATACAAGATTCATAACCATGGAAATTTAGATCTTTGAGAACAGATTTTTGGAATACTGCGATATATTTATCCATGGTAGGTTGAAAAACAGATTTCTTAAACATGAAATCAGTGGATGTTTGAGAGTTCTCCTGTTGGCCAAAAAATAATTTTAAATTTAACAGCTGATAAAATGATTGTACTGTTAATAGCACAACAGGTAGTGCATTGGCTTTTGATGCAGAAGGCTGTGGGTTCTTCTCCCACAGAAGGTAAATGCATTGCTGATGCTGTACTGTGTTGTAAAGGGGGTGGATGCTGTAGTCTGTTAGGCTTATAATTGCCCCAGGGCAGATAGCCTAGTATGAACCTATGAACCTATAAAAGGACATCCTTAACCACAGTGTCTTCATGGACCTAAAAAAAGGAACATATGTTAATCCTTTATTTAGTAGTTTCATAGCAGTTTCAGAAAGAGTTACAGATGAAATGTTAAATACATTTGAGTATTCCACTATTTGAGAATTATCATTTGTAACAATGTTTCCAAATGTTTGACATTTTTGATGTTTTCTCCCAACCCTATGTGTCCTAGATGTAAAGGGGTGGCAAACTTTTTTGTTTTTTTGTGGGCTGGGGACCCCTGAGCAAGCCCTTGCTCTGTTTCAGTAACAGATGATTCCTCCCCTGAGGTGCTGCTATAGTCCGTTTTCGATTTCTTTAAAATCGATCTGGGTCTCTTTCTCCTGGACCTAGCCATCGTATGTTCCCCATCAGAAAAAACAACATTCTTTCTGAAACCAAAGGGTTTACACCTTGCTCATAATCCCTCAAATCCCTTTGAAACTTGTGCAGTTTCCTATTCCTTAGATTTTTTTCCATCACTAACAATTCTTTAGACAATTCGTGAAGACATTCCTGATAGCATGTCTGGCCTTCATATGCCTTAATCTGCTCACAGATATGTTGGGTTTATGTTATGTTGGTCTGGATTGGCTGTTCATAAAAGGAGGTCAACATTTTAACAAAAGACATGGTAGCGTCTTGCTGTGCTTGTGCCCATTCCTCGTGTAGTGTGTCGTCAGGGTTGTTAACATAAGGCTGCATCCTGATTCTTAGGCCTCTAGGGGTTATGTTTTTAACCTCATAGGCCTTAAATAATTTAAGGTGCCAAACTGAATTACGTAAATTGGTCATGCTTTTAGTCAGTTGTAAAAAAAGACTCTTGCTTAAGTCATTGGAATCCCTAGTATCCCCCATGTCAGTATTGGTATTGTCTGCGTGAATACCAAACAGTTGAAGGTCATTTTTATCAGCAGATAAACCCTGTAATATAGTTACCAAATCCATCATTAGTAAGTCCAAGATGAAAAATGGGAAACAAGGGGAAAAAACTTATACACTAGTGAAGCCCACCCTAAAGATTCATTCAAAAATACAATTCAAACTGACAAATTTGAGTTCAGTTGGATGTCTGAGCATTTAGGTGACATTAGGAACAGACATATGGCTAATGCATTGTACAGACATGTATGTGTTCATAAAACAGCCACATTTCACTTTTGTATTATTGACAAAATATGGGAAGATAGATCACACAGATTAGGGTGGCATATTATACTAAATGACAAAGAGAAAAGCTGGATAGTTAAGCTAGGGGCATTATTTTCCCCAGGTCTTAATGACCATTTGTAATTTTTTGTTTTATATATATTTTTGTGTACACGTTTTTTGTTATCTTTTTGATGTACTCCTTTGAAATGTATATAGTCATTTAATTACTATCCCTTTAAATGTTTGATTGACAATGAAGCTGGATGTATAAAGTGAACAATTTTTGAAATGGATGATAAACACTGATGAAGGCAAAGACTGCCGAAACTGGTCTGATTTTTTACTATTTGCATTAAAGGAGTTATCACTTTTCAGGTGT